>NC_133666.1:659538507-659623507 GCF_037893015.1 Macrotis lagotis
ACATCTCTATTTGATTACCAAGAAACTAACAGTAGGCTTTTGGGAGCTCACCTGTGTCTTCTTTAGAATTATTTCACATTCACTAAGGCCCATTTTTCCTGGGGGTGCAATGTGCTTCAGTAAATGAGGGTGAGTGCATCTGGCCCTTTCAGATAGGTTTTGGCATACATCTTGGACAACTGATTTTTCAGAATGCCATTGTGTCTCTCTACTGCTGCTGTGGATGACGCCTGCTAAGGACAATAGAAGTGTTGTTGAATATACAGAGTTTTAGAGATGGCCTTCCTTATCTGGCCCCTGCATGAATCTCTTATTTACAACTAATAGGTAATAGTGTTCCAAATAGTGGCTTATAATTCTTGGAGCAGCTTCACTCTAATTCCCTTTTCAGCAGCATGAGTAGTAGGGTATGCCTCAAAGCAACTGGAGAATGTGTACACATAGCAACAAGAGACCATATTCATAATCATAGCATTTATTCATTTCAATATGGTCCAGTGGACTGTTCAAAGGAGGACTTGATGGAACGGGGGGCGGGGGGGGGGGTGCTGCTTTCTTGGTTTTGATAGGTTCACTGACCTAGGGTACCTGGAAGAATCTGTCACAGATTTCGAGTCAGATTTTGCCCAACTATCTAGTCTAATGATACTAATGCTGAGCGGTGGCTATAATTTAGTATTATAATAATAACATAATGGTTAATATGTAGATAATAAAACTGGTTTGCAAATCACTTTAAATATATGATAGCTGTTTACTCTTAGCCTCCCATGTCTGCCAATGGAGTAGATTAAAAAATATTAACCTGCATTCCTAGTAATTCTGCCCTTGGAAGTGTAGTGATGAAATGAGTTCCAGCCTCGTGCTGGGAAAGGCCACGGTCCCATATCTAACTCCCAGAACTGCCCAGACCTCAGGTGTGGAACCCAGGATCACCAGAAAATGAAAGAACAAGATTAGCAACAGGTGTTTATGAGAGATAGCAATTAAAGCTATCAAATGTAGTCTTTAATAGAATAAAAATAAAAGGATAATTAGAAATAGGTACCTTGTGTACTCAGTTCAATAAGGTAGGGAAGGGGAAGAATGTCTATTTTCTTCTCAATCTAACAGTCATTTAAATAAGTAATTCAAAATAAGCAAAATGTACAGATATAAATGTGTCTATAGATACATATATGCACTTATCAAATATATATGAATATATATTGATGCATATTCTATATCCTTACACATGCTTATACACATACATGCATACATATATGTATATTATGCTTCTTCATTTTTCCATTTAGAAGTTACCATCCATGATATCCTGTGGAGGCTCAGGTTTGGAAAATGAATTCTTCAGTGCCTTCTTATTATTCCCAGGATCAAATATAAGTAACCAAATCAGTACAATGCCCAGATCATCTAAGATGGGGGTACCCTTTCAATAGATGTCAGAGAAGCTTCTGGGATGAGACAATCTGCTTCCCCTAGGTTTAAGAGATAGCTTCTTTGTCTCTCCAATCAGTCTTAATTATGGCACACTTCCAAAGAAAAAGTTAGACTCAATCTCTATAACAGCAGATTGACCTGAGTCCAGGAGCCAAGTTCACACCCTCAGAAATCTGAACAGAAAAAAAGACACTTGTTAAAAAGCTGCTTTTTCATGACTCCCAAGAAGTCTACCCTATATAGCATGAACAGAGGATTTTTCACCATCCCTCTGGCAGCATCAATTGAGATCAGAATAGTGTTAGGGTTTGATACAGAATGAATGAAAAACATTTTTTAAAGACTTCTGGGACACAAACACAAAAGTGAGGCAGCTTCTGCCTTCAAGGAACTTATATTTTCAGGAGTGAGACAACTCAAAGAGGGGAGCAGTAGTCAGAAAATGGAACTTTGGTCTAGTAATCACATCATTCTAGTGTTTTCCTCTTAACATTCTTCACTTTTTTGATGTTCTTTCTATCTCTATTGTTGTTTAATCATTATTCAGTCATGTCTTTATGGAGCTAGACCAAACATTTTATAAAAGGATATTGAAAAGGATTTTTATGATAATAATAATAATTTGCCCTTCATTTTTGAAGAGGACCATGACATCAGGGAGGTGATGCCATGACAAGCATGTGAATTGGATTTGAGTGAGGGGATGCTGTGCAAAGCCACCTGAATTCAGTGGTCATATTTAAATCAGAACAATTGGAGATGGCCCTCGAAGTGAGGCACTCAGGGCTAAGTGACTTGCCCAAGGTCACACAGCTAGTAAGAGTCAAGTGTTTGAGGCCAGAGTCGAACTCCCACCTTCCCAATTCCAAGGCCTGTGTTCTATCTACTGAGTCGCCTAATTATAATAATAATGGGCAACGTAGTGATTCTGGAGATACAACACTGGGCCTGGAGTCAAGAAGACCAGAGTTGAAAACCAACATCAGATGCTTTCTAGCTTTGTGACTCTAAGAAAGTCCCTTAACTTTGTTTGCCTCAATTTCCTCATCTGTAAAATGAATTAAAGAAATGGCAAACCACCCTAGTATCTTTACCAAGAAATCCTTAAATGAGGTCATGAAGAATCACACACAACTGAAATGACTGAGCAATAACATCAACAGCAATAATAGTAATAGCTAGTGATTCTAAACTGCCGTCTGGTGCACAAAATATTTTTCAAGTATTATTTCATTTTATTCTCACAATTTTGAGATTTAGATGTGATTATATCCCCATTTTACTGACCGAGAATCTGAGGTGGACAGAAGTGAAATGATTTAACCACAAAGGTTCCTTTAGATTATAAGTTAATTTAAATGTTCCTTTAGATTGTAAGCAATTTAGGGTCAAAGACTGTTTTTCTTTTTTATTGTATCCTCAGCACTTGGCACATAGGAGGGATTTAAGAAATATTTATTGGATTGTTTACATAGCCAATAAGTATCTCAGGGCCTATTTGAATTCAGGTCTACTTGCATTTTCTAGTTGCCTCGGTGGAGAACAATGCGGTTGTCCAATATGGCACTGACATATCCTTTGTCAAGGGGATGATAGAGTTGATTTGATCATAATTCTCGAATCAAAAGATAAGGGAGTGAGTGAGGAGGGTATCGGAGTAACTGAGTGATGGGTGGCCATGATGAAAGTGAAGGTCTTGGGAAGTATAGAGTTGAATGGACAAGCTCTTTCCAAAAATGATTTTGAGTGTTTCAATTTGAAATACTAAGACTGATGGTCAACAAGTGATACCAGGCATGAGTCAGGAGGATCTGAGTTCAAATTTAGTTTCAGAGATTTGAAACTTACTAGTACTGTGATCATGGGCAAGTCACTTTATCCCAATTGTCTTGCAAAAAAAACCAATACCAAGGCTGATGATATAAGATCAATGAATGATATCAGCAATAGTCAGGGAGTTCTCCTTCAAGAAGAAATAAATCAGGGGGAAAGGATTTAGGAAAGATCATTCAATCAAAAGGGGTCTTCTTTCCACTGAAAATGACATTTCTTATTGGGTTCATAGATACAGTGGTTGAGAAGAGGTTCAAAATGACAGCAAGATGGGTAAGAATCAATTTACTAAGGAAGATCTATTTCCTTAATATGTTTTTCTGAAGGCATTAGAGGAAGAAAATCCTGGATTCATAGGGTGGATTGGTTTACTGCAGTATCTACAAGGCAAGAAATCTCAAAGTAACTTCCCAAGCATTCGACAATGTAGAAGCTTGGTGAATTGTCAAAGGTTGGGATAATGATCAAGTTCCTGTCCTTTTGGCTATACTAAGAGGAGGGGTTAGGTGAGGAGAGAAGGAAATGCTAGATATCAACAATATAGATTAAATAGATTCCTGGATGAATTTTTCTAAACCTCCAATGAGTAAATACTTCCTGCCATTAATTATAAGGAAAAAAGAGATAATATATTGCTGAATTTTTGAGGTCCAGACCATCTTAATTTTCACTCCTGACAAAGAAAATTGTCCGATCACATTAGTGAATTTATGTATACAAAGCATAATGTAAATGAATAGTATAATAGTAGGCCTCTATGAATCAGAGAGCTGGACTCATAGTCAAATTCTACCTCTGACACCAAATGACTTTGGGACCTTGGTAAGTCACTTAACTTTTTATTGCTCCAGGCAGATAAAGATTTAGTTGGTAGTCAAATTTGGTATAATCTATGAAGTTATAAACCTGTTTAAATAGCAATAACATGCAAGTAGAACCTAGGAAAGCCTCTCCCAGTTTTCCAGTTTACCTAGTAGGTTCTGGAACAGGAATGAGATAAATCACTATTATAGAAAGGAAAGAAAGCAATCAATCCCTTATAACTCTTCATGGTTTCTCAACAGTTTCCCATTCATTACTTCATTGAGGCTCATAAGAGCCTTCTTTCCATCTAGTCTAAGTTTCTTATTTTTCAAGGGGATAAAAAAAACAAAATCCAGAGATTGAATGATTCGCCTAAGTAACAGAGAGTCTAAGTGTCAGAGACAGGAATTTGAGTCTTCTGACAAGCTTCTGAGATCACAGTTCAAACAATAATTCTTCCCATTTTGCTGAAATGAAAGCATGTTTCAAAAGAGGCTAATGTCTAAGGTCATTTAGGTAATGAAACCATCAGGATTCAGGCTCAGACTTTTCTCCATATCCAGTGACCTACTATTTGCTTCAATAAGCTATTGAACTTTTAGGATTTTTCTGGTTAATTAACTAAAACAGAAAAGGCCTTTGAGATCATCTAGCATCTATTCATGAAAAAGACAGAGAAGGATTTTTAGGACGGGGAAAAAACATGCAATTGAAGCTAAAGATCTTACATTAATTAAAAGTAAAAAGTGAAATCTCAGAAATATTTCCCTAGAAAATATTCCAGATCAAAGTAAGGTTGTTGATTTTCCCCATGTTCATTTAACAAAGAGAAGCTAATGGTGGTAAGAAGAGTTGAAACAAAGCTGGTTAGAGAAGTACACGTTGCAAGCAGATAAAGGTATTACTCTCTGCAGGTGAAATGACTCTAAGGAGTCAGCAAGGTTACTTTGGAGTGAGTGTTGATACTTAAATCAGGAAAGCCTGGAATTCAATCTGGCTTGGCATTTTTTTGAGTGGTTATAACTCTCCTTGAACTCCTTTTTTTCTAAGAAAAGAGAATATCTTATTTTTTCCAATTATATATAAAGACAATTTAAACATTGACTTTTTAAAACTTTTGAGTTTAAAATTTTCTCCCTCCCTAAGATGGTAATTTGACATAGGAATGTGGAATCATGTGAAACACATTTCTATATGCAAAAAAATAGACTCACAACTTCTGAGCCTTTTCTTTGTAATATTGGAATCACACCCACAGTGGTTTGTTGTGGTCCTTGAACAGGACCAAAATGACATCACTATATTAGAGGCAAGCTACAGTGTGTCTGACTGGCTGATCAGACCAACACAACCTGGGAATGTCCTACCACAAGTCAGGCACAAATAGTCCATGAGAACACCCTGGGCTGGGTACTCTAAACTTGAGGACCTAACATTTCCTTTGAGTTGTTTCCATTCTGCCTAGCTCATAGAACACAGCACCATCTCTGACAAGGGCACACCAGGCTGGGAGTTGCAGTGCCAGGGTTTCCCTTGCTGTCCAATGAATTCTAAAGTGTTTAAGAGAGACCTTGAGAGTGTTCTTGTATCATTTTTTCAAACTCCTCTTCCTCCTTATTATTTGCTTACATTTAACATTCAAGCAACATGGCCAGTCCAACAGGGTTGGGTTTGTACGGTTGGCAGTTGAGTTCAAGAAAGGACCTCAGTGTAACTTTTCCTGAAAAGATGATCTTCAGAATTTTTCTAAAACAGAGTATATGCAATGTATATTCCAGATGAGAGATAAAGAAAATAATGACATATAGTCAGTGAGTTTTAGCAACATTAATAATAATATCAGTTAATCTGTAATGTCACTGATTTTTGGAAATCCCTTCCACTATTCCTATTCTTCAACTCACTTAATATTTTTGCTATCAGAATGTTGTATGGGACATAGACTAGTCAATTCCTGGGTTGCTCATCAACGAATCCAAAAAAGAAAAAGACCCAATAGATCCACTGCACCTGTGGGCAAGATAAGGCAAGTCCTTTTTCCTTTTTCTCTCTCAGTTTTCAGGTGAGACAAAGCTCTCTGTTCTTTTTCAGCCAAGGAATGATAGAAGAAATGTATTGGGTACAATCAATAAATGATCAGAGGGGCAAAATGAAAAACATCTAAAATCCCAACATCAGTGTCTCAACACTGGCTGCACAGAACTTCAGTTTCCCATCTAAAAAAGAAATATACTGGTCAATTAAACCAGAGATTCTTAACCAGGTGACTGAAATTGAATAGGAAAAAATACATCTTAATTTCAGTAATTTCTGCATTTCTTTCAACTGTTTAAAAATATTTTGAGGAGTCAGTAAATTTCACATATCTGTCAAAGTAGTTTGTGATATCAAAAAAAGGTCAAAAGGCTAATTTATTAAATCCATTAATACAATTCATTAAACATTTATTAAGTGTCTATTATATGTCAGGCATGTGGGATTACAAAGAGGCAAAAAACCCAGTCCCTTCCCTCAAGAAGCTTGCAATCTAATGGAAAAGATTTACAGGATAAATAGGAAATAATTTAAAGAGGGAAAGCACTATAATTAAAAACCCTTGAACTAGATTAATCTATGGCTGCATAGATGCCCCTATGCAATATCAACTGACAAGGGTGTCCCTGCTTGACATCCTCCACTGAGTAGGAAGCCCTTTACTCACTTTTTTTACTATCCAATTCATCCTTTTTTACTATCCAATTCATCCTATTTCCTGGCATCAAATCTAAATTTGCTTCTTTGCAACTCTTTCCCACCTCCCCCCCAACCCATTCTCTTGCTTTCAGTTCTGCCTTCTGAGTCCAAGAAAAACAAACCTAATTACTATTTTATAAGACTGACTTTTAAAAGATTTTAAGTCTGCCAAGGCTTCTCTTCTCCAGGCTTAATATCTCCAGTTTCTTGGACAATCATCAGAAACTCAAAAGGCATAATGGCAAATTCTTACCTAGTCTTCACTCTTTTAGTTTCTTTCCTCTACATGCTCTCCAGTTTGTCCATATCCTTTCTAAACAATGTACCCAAAATTTAAAAAAGAAAACAACAAAGCTCTACATACTTATTAGAATATTAACTTCTTGAGGACAGGAATCATCTGGAATCAGAGGACCTGATGTTTCCTACCCATGTGACCCTGGGTCATTCAGAATCTCCTAATCCTCAGTTTTCTCATATGAATAATAATGGAATTGCTTTAGATGACTACTGCAGTAATTTCTAAGTTCTCCATCCTTGATCCTGACTAAGGATAATCTGGCCAAGACAAAGTCCAATAGGACCAATCTATTAAATGTTCTGGACACTGCTTCTGATTTAGTTTGGAAGTTCACAGGGATTACTGAGAGCATAAGAGATGATCTGGCTCTCCATCTACTTTGCCCAACATTTAGCAGAAAATGGTCTATAAATGGGTGATTTTCTGGGAAACCAGTAGCCAGCCATACCAGAATAATTAAAGACAACTCATGTATGAAACTTACATATACTTGGGGGCTTAATTGAAATATATTCTTTAAAATCAGTCGAGGCCCATAGAATCAGTGGATACTGTCTGCTTTTCTTCTAAGAATTTCCATCTCTATAGTTTGTCTCATGCTACCATTGTAGCTAGATATCTGAAGTCATCAGTTCAGCTCATACAATATGGCAGTGTATACACACACACACACACACACACACACACATACATACATACACAAAAATGATCTCCTTCCTCTTTTATGGAATACATTGCATTTCTGGTGGATGTGTTTTGGTGAAGCTTTCCTAATTTTCTTTCCCTATTGAGATTGTTAAGAGATAAGGTATTATCATTTGCTTCAAGCACTAAATCTTTGAGACTTTTGAGAATTATTTGAGAGGGTAGTAGTGAATTTGATTTATCTTAGGGATGACTCTGAAAATTTATTGGATCTTGTCTCTTGGCCTTGACTGAAATCCGAGAAACTTTCCTGTGAAATACAAGAATCTTATTGTTTCCTCTACTTTCTTTTCCACATGTGAATCCAGGGATTTGCTAGCAAATATTTAAGAACTATCTCTCCAAGAAGAAATAATACAACAGACATCAAATGTATAAGTTTCATCTACATCAGATAGTTTTTTTTTAGGTTTTTGCATGGCAAATGGGATTAAGTGGCTTGCCCAAGGCCACACAGCTAGGTAATTATTAAGTGTCTGAGGCCAGACTTGAACTCAGGTACTCCTGACTCAAGGGCTGGTGCCCTATCCACTGCACCACCTAACCACCCCAGTAGTTTTTTTTTTAAGTCTAGGCAGGTAACCAGTGAATCTCGATCTGATTTGTGTCATTTATAAGTTTCTGAAAGGTAAATTAATAACCAGCTCTCACAAGCCACTAACAACTGACTCTTCAGGTTTCTCTTAGGTGTTTCTTTCTTTTCTAGGCTAAGGATTATAAAGGTGCTCACTGACACCCTTGTTTCTAGGACAGAGAACAGGAGCACAGAATCAAATCTAGTCCATTACTTATGAAGATTACTTATGAAATTTTCCATGTCTCTTTATACACCATAGAGATCTCCTAGAAAAGATGGCCTTGAGGCAAAGACCGACCATGCTCTCTCATTTGTTTGATGGAGCTGATATATGAAATATATAAAATAAAGAACAGGGTACACTCTATTCTACTTTGTGATCTTCAGTTATAATAGCAAACTAATAAATAATTTGAGATGTGACTGTTTTGCAAAATGGGGGATGCATTAACAATGAAAACACCATAAAAGGGATTCACTTTGGGGAAATGTGTAATTCTGGATGCCAGCTGTTGAGACATATGAAACAGGTGTGATTTCCCTTTGGATTTCTTTGGAGGTTTGCAGGGTAAATGAGCTACTAGTGATGTAGGTCATTTAACTTTGCAGAAACTGATGCAAATGTACCTGTTCTCTATTTTCAGGCAGAGAGATAGAAGAATTTAGGATCTTTGCTAAATTTAGAGGACATCTGCTTTGATGTGCATTCTAAATTAGGAGTAGAGCTGGGAAGGAACTTAAGGGTCATCAGGTCCACTCATTGTACAAATGAAAAGCCTTGGGCCCAGGGAAGTTAAATCAGATTGCTAAGAAGCAAGACATCTAGGTAGCATCCTAGCTAGGTGGGAAGACCTGAGTTGAATCTTACCATAGTCATTTACTAGTTGTTTTGTGCTCTGATTTGACTGTTTCTGGAATCAGAGGCTGCAGATGACCTTGAGCAAGTCACTTAACCTCTTTTGTATCAGTTCCTTCATATGTAAAATGAAGATGATAATAATAGAATTGATCCAACAGGGTTGTTATAAAGTTTAAACGAGAATATTTGTGTGTTTATCACTTTGCATAATTATGCCTTATAAATGTTAACTTCATTATTTTGTCTGAATCAGGATCTAAATTTAGGTTTTCCTGACTCTAAGAGCAGTGCTTTATCTGCTCTGGCAATCCTATTGCCAGGAAGGAAAACTAGTATTCAAACTGTCCACTGTCCCTTAGGTGACACAGTGAATAGAGCACTGGCTTTGGAGTCAGGAGCACAGGAGTTCAACCAGTCTCAGACACTTGACTCTTACTAGCTGTGTGACCTTGGGCAAGTCACCTAACTGTTGACTTATCACAGTACTCCCTCACTCAAATCCAATTCATGTGATTATCATGGCATCACCTCCCTGATGTTTTGGTCTTATTTGAAAATTACATTATCGCTTGCATCTTGCTGATCAAGTACCCCTATTCCAATGGCTCATTGCTAGCATAGTTTATTCTACTTGGGTAAGGCACTTCCAATTTGATGATGTTTGTTCTTTGTTGTCGAAGGAAACCATGATAAGCACATGAATTGGATTTGAGTGAAGAGGGAGCTGTGCTAGGTCATCAACCTCACTTTCCCCTCCAGAGCCATCTGGGTCCAGTGGCCAAATATGAATCAGGATGACTGGAGATGGCCCTGAATGCAAGGCAATCAGGGTTAAGTGACTTGCCCAAGGTCACACAACTAGTAAGTGTCAAATGTCTGAGGACAGATTTGAACTCAGGTCCTCCTGACTCCAGGACTGGTGCTCTATCCAGTGAACTACCTAGCTGTCCTATGTTCCATTTTACAGCTCTACTTTTTTACTGTTGTAAATGATTCCTCACTCCTACCCATCTCCAATGCCTTCCGCTTTCATCTCTTACTTAAATCCTAACCATCCCTCAAGGTCACTCCTTTTAACTCCACTGCACATTTACCTGTCTTGATTCCCTTTTCCATTAACCATACCAAACCAGAGATTCCATATGTATTGTTTTGAGTTGTGTATATGTATCCTATCATTGCACTAAACTATAAACTCTTGAAGGAGGGGGAATGTTCAACCTGGAGAAGATTCAAGGAGGAACTTTCATAAGATTGTCATAGGGAAGAAGCAATAGACTTGCTTATCTTGTACCCAGACTATAGGTCCAGAAGCAAAGGGACCATTTGAGGCTCATGCCAGGAAGTTGAGCTATCCAAAAGTGGAATAAGTTGCTTCAATGAGTAGTAGGATGCTCCTCTTGGGAGTTCTTTAAGCAGAAACTGGATGCCCACTTGCCAGTTATATTGCTGCTGACAAGTATTTTTTATAGATAGGCATTGGATTGCATGGCTACTGAAGTCCCTCCTGATTCCCAATTTCTATGATTTGTGAATCCCATTCTTTGATTTATTTTTTAAAGAATAAATCTCAGCCTAATAAATCCTCACCTTTTGTGATCTTTTTAGCCGTACTTCCCTTTTTTCACTATTTAGATCCAGGATTTGACCAATGGGATTTACTTTCAACTTTTTCACCTGATCCCAAAGAATATTAGTTTATTATATAACGAGTACAGGTTCTGGTCCCTATATTTTTTGAGGAATGCTGGTAAACAGTACATTGTTCAGAGGAAAGTAAGCAGAATGGTAAATGGATTTAAATTTATGACATTTAAGAATAAGTTGAAGAAAATGTGAATATTTTTCTCTGGAGAAGAAGCTTGTGTGAAGAGATTCTTCAAATATTTGAAGACCTGTCATAGAGAAAAGGGATTTGAAGTCATCTGTTTGGCCTTAGAGGCCAGAACTAGGAGCAAAGGCTGATAGTTGTAGAGAAGTAGATTTAGATCAGATGTAAAGGGAAAAAAAACATCTTCCTAACACTTGGTACTATCCCAAATTGAATAGCCTTGGGAGAAGGTGACAATCCCTTCCCTGGAGGTCCTAAAGGATCTGGTATGTTGTACAAGGGATTCTTGTTAACAGCCAAGTTAGATTCAGTGGTCACTGGTATGAGAAAAATGATAATTTTTCTCTTATATTAATAACCAATTATCAAATAAGGATTAAGGTTTCTTCTTCCTATTTTCTCAATCAGAAACCAGGTCATAGAGAAGATTCAATCAAGTCCCTGAAGGACATTGCTGATAGATGAGACTACTGAAATCCTCTGATGATATGCTTTTCTTTCTCAGGTGGGGCTCCACCCAATTAGACAATCTTACAACAGAATCCAGTTTAGGCAAGGTAAGAAATCATCTAAGTAAGTAAGGAAGTCCTGTCCTTAGACCTTCCATTAAAATTTAGGATTTCCCGGCTTGTAAAGAGGAAAACCAAGCAGAGTGGTCTAGGTAGAGATGAATTCTTTGTCCAGATTGCCTGAGACAGTGGAGCATTATGATTGATTCATATTCTTAGCAGGAGAAGCTGACTTTTTGCCCATTTTTTCATTAATATTTACACTCCTCTCTTGATTGTTAACCAGAGTTGATTTTCATCCCAAGGGTTTTTAAATGTTCTTTATTCTGGGGGTGGGGATGTCTTCAGTTTCTGAAAGAATCACTGACCTCAATTTATTGATTATTTGATAGTCATAATTAAGATATTCATTACCCAAAATCTATGTCTCTTGGACCCTTCATTTGTCCCAGATATCATAGGCTTATAGTTCTAGTGATAAGCCACCTCTAATTTTGGCCTCCTCCTCTTCCCAAGCACATGAAGTCATACCCCAGGCATGGTAGAAAGCGAAAGTTCCTGCTAACCTAGCTTTCCTTTGCATGTAGGTTTTGTTCCCAGCTTTCAGATCTCAGATTTTCTGTCCATTTGTGGTCTCAAAGGGTTAAGAAGTGATATATACCCATCATTAAGAGAGATTATGAGTCTATGGTATGGATTGTTATTCTTTCTTCCTCTCAGGAGGACTAGGGCTTTAGTCTAGAGGTTGGATTTATTTATTTATTTTTTTCATTTTTAATTACCTCTCTATGAGGTTCCTCTCTCTCATGGGTTAGATGCAAGAAGGAATATAGGCAACCAAAGGTTCATGAACCAGGCTGTTTATTGCACAGGTATGAAAGTATGTGGCTCCCCAGCCCTATAGTCTCTCGGACACACAAATAATCAATCCAGATCTCTGAGTCTCTGACCTTATATCTAATTGTTATTGCTGGGCAGATTTAGAGGGACTGAGTGGGAGAGAGCCCTTAGGGACAGTCAATCAGCAGATAGACAAATTTGTGTAGGTCTGGTTCACTTAAAGCCAGTGCACTCACAATGTAAGATGTCGCCATGTGATTGTCCTCTTTGAAAACGAAGGACAAACAATAACAATCTGGCTGCAACCCTGCCCTTTTATCAACCACAAGGACATTGTGATGAAGAAATTTTGGCAGCACAGCTGGCTGATCCTGAACTTTGGAGTACCTGAGTTCAAATCTGATCTCAGACATTAGGTATTTACTAGCTGTGTGACCTTGGGCAAGAAACTTAACCCAATTGCCTTGCATAAAAGAAAAGGATACTTTGCCAGTTTGGCATACCTAAATTAGTAGTTTGCTAATCAGTAGAGCCTTGACTTCCTTGCAACTAGATGACACACTAGATCAATGGACTTGGAATCAAGAAGACTCATCTTCATGAGTTCAAATCCAGCCTCGCACACTTTCTAACTTTATGACCCTGTGCAAATCACTTTGCCCTCTTTGTCTCAGTTTCCTTGTCTATAAAATGAGCTGGAGAAGGCAATGACAAACCGCTTCAGTATCTTTACCAAGAAAACATAAAATCTAGCCTCAGGCACTTACAATGTGTGTGACCTTGGGACAAGTTATTTATCTCAGTTTGTCTCAGTTCCTCATCTGTAAAATGAATTGAAGAAGGAAATGGAAAACCACACTGGTATCTCTGCCAAAAAAGAAAAAAAAAACTGAATCTGAACTAAGACATTCATTAGCTGTATGATCTTGGGAAAATCATTTAACCCTCTTTGTCTTAGTTTCTTTATCTGGAAAATGAGCTGGAAAAGGAAATGACAAATGACTCCAGTATCTTTGCCAAGAAAACTCCAAATAGGGTCACAGAGAGTTAGATGCAAATAGAGGGAAGTGACAACAGCTTGCTTTCCTTGAATTAACTCAACTAATAGTGGATGAATAGAAATATATTCTATATATAAGATATAGGGTCTAGTTATCCCAGCAACAGACTCATCAACACACTCCCTTTCCTAATCTGTCATACGTATTATCTCTTAAGTTTATATTTCTTATTTCATTAGTTGGGACAGGAGGGTAACTTTATAATTTCATCCATGTGTTTTGAGGATGTGGTTTTGTGGACCACAGTATAGCCTAGTTCAAGAAGTTTTCCTTTATGTTAAAGGCAAAAATCTGCCTCTCTGAAGCTTCCATTTTCCCTCTGAACTCAAGTTTAAGCCTTCTTCCAAGAGGCATGATGGTAGAGGGCAACCACGATATCCCAGCTAAGTCAACCTATCCAATGAATAAATGTCTCTAGTTCTTATAACTAATCCTCAAGATGCCTCACCATCCTTGCTTGCAAAAAATTGGATTGTTTAACCTTGCAATGTTCTTGCTAAAATGTGGTATCCAGAACCCAGTCATAGGATCCAGAGCTAGAAAAGACTCAGAGGACATCCAGTCCAAACCCTAATTCTACAAACGAGCCCACAGTAAAGTGATTTGTCCAAGATCATATAGTCAGTGCCTGAGAAGGGAATCCTTGACTTGTAGAACCAATGCTCCAGAAAGAATAGGAATATACCATAACATGTTGTTTTTTTATCCAACATTCCAGATAGGACTTGACCAAGGAAGAACATTGAAAGGCTTTTATTCCTTTTTTTTTTTCCTAGACACTATCTCACTTTGTTCAGTCTAGGTTGGAATTACTTCAATCCCTATTTCCTAAGCCAAAGTATATTGTGGACCAAAAAAATCTAAATTCTTTTGACAGACATATATGATCTTGATAGTAGATTTTGGAATACTCTGTGGTACTATATTCATGCAAATCTATTTTTTATATTTTGATAATTTTATTGTTCCTTTTTCTCATTCTATGTCTTTTATTTTATGCACCTAAAATATGATTCTGAGAAAGGGTCAATAGGCTTCACCAGACTTCCAAAATGGGTACATGGCACAAAAATAATCCTGATATTTTCCCGGTCTAGTGGGAGAAAAAGGAATAAAGAGAAAAAACTGATATATCTCAAGAAAAGAACTACAGCTAATGAAAACCTTAAAGACTTAGCACATAGTAAATGTTGGGTGGTACAGTGGGTAGAACACTAATTTTGGAGTTAGGAATACAAGAGTTCAAATCTGGACCCTGACACTTGTCACTTGACTAGCTGTATGACCTTGGGCAAGTCACTTAACCCTGATGGCTTCACATACTGGGCCATCTCCAGTCACCCTGATTCATATCTGGCCACTGGATCCTGATGGCTCTGGAGGAGAAAGTGAGATGGTGACTTAGCATAGCCCCCCTCACTCAAATATAATTCATGTGCTTGTCATGGTATCATCTCCCTGATGCCATGGTCTTCTTCGAGAATGAAAGACAAACATCATCATCATCATCATCAGTAGGTGCTTAATATGTGCTTGTCGATTGATTAATTGACCATTTAATCTGGGTATCCATGGTACAATTTCTATAGGATCACACTTCTTGTAGCCTCCCTGAGCTGGGACTTGCTTCTGCCAAAACAAGGATGCAAAATATAGTCTACCTTGAGCTTACCCAATAAATCCTGCTTTTCTCTCCATAATTAGAGTAACCTTTGTAGTCCCTCTGTCTTTCTGACTAGATGTAATTATCCTCTTCTGGGTAGTAAATAGTTGTATTTCACAATCAAAGGCAATCACTGCTTTGTACTATTTATGAGGTGCTGGCTGGGAACATTGTTGTTCAATTTTCCCCTTTCCCTAGGGGGTATGTGGGTGTGTATGTTTGTGTGTATGTGTGCATTGTGTGTGATTGTGAGGGGGGGTATGTATGTGTATGTGAGTGTATGTATGTGCCCTAATGTCCCTGTGACCTAGATGATCTTATTACATGTAAAAAATAAAACTGTATGTGGATGTGAATGAATTCACTGTACAGTTCTTTGCCAGTGCAAAAGTTGTATACATATAAGTCAGGATACGTAAATGGCCAATCAAGCACATACAGTCTTGTGCATCCATGTGAGGGATTAAAACTTTCCATTTTTTAGACATGGCTTCCATCTAAGGCTATCCATGCCATAGATATCACTTGCCATTTATAATTCACTCAAATTTTCTCATGCTATTATGGTGAGAAAGATGGCAAGATAGAGACTAACCAATAGTCACTGATTTGTCCTTCATCCTCGAAGAAGACCATGACATCAGGGTACTGATGCCATGACTAGCACATGAACTGGATTTGAATGAGGGGATACTGTGCTAAGTCACCACACTCACTTTCCCCTCCAGAGCCATTTGCTTCTAAGGGTCTGATATGAATCAGGAAAGCTTAGTCCAATTAAATAGATTCAAAACTAGCTGCATGGTCAGCCTCACAGACTAATCATTAATGGTTCAATGTTAGCGTGGCAGATTTCCACTAGCACTCAAGAAATTAGGTCTTGACCCTAGGTTGTTTTACTTATTTTTTTAAATCCAAAATTTGAATAAAAGGATTCTCATTAAATTTGATGAAACAAAGCTGAATGAGATAGCCAGCATAATAAGCCACCTTATCAACGTGATTTTGCATTAATCCCTTCATATGCTCTTTGGTACATTCTAACTGACCATCTTTCTAGTTCTCACATGGAACATACTCCATCCCCCATCTTCATGTTTTTGCCCTGGCTATCCACTCAGCCTACAATGTATTCTTGCTTCATTTCTATCTTGTAGAATCCCATATTAATAGAGAAAAGAATTTGTTCAAGAAATGCTATAGATATGATACTTGGTCACAGATTGGATATTTGTAGTAAGTGAGATGTAGTAGTCAAGGATGGCACCCACATTGTGAACCTGAGTATCTGAAATATTGAGTAGCTTGAACTCTACACTTTAGTTTCTTCAGTTATAAAATCTATCTCATAGATGTCTTGTGAAGATCAAATGAATAAACATATGCAACCATTTTCCAAACCTTAAAGTGGCATATAAGTGCTAGTCATTGTCTTTTATTATAAGAGGAGTGGGTTTTGAGGGGAAAGATATGAATATTTTGAACATGTTGAGAATGAGATGCCTACAGGAAGTCCAGTTCAAGATAGCCAAGTGTGAGGAGTTGACTGAGCTGTCCCAGTTCCTTTCGTTTCCTCTACTCCCCTCTCCCTCCCACACCTCCCTCCACCCCAAGTTCTCTACTCCATTGAGTATCACCAGGGAAGCCATAAGTCCTTTCCTTTTTGGATTCTCATTGGTTCATTTAATTCCTTCGTGAGGCCTCTTGGATTTCAGTAATGGGTCCTGAGAAATGTTTTCTCCCATAATAAGGGAGGGAATAAGCATTTATATAATGACAATCTATGTGCTAATGACTTTTTTTTAATAAATATCCCATTTGGTCGAATGGTTGGTTCTTGTCCTTCATCATCATTATGGAAGAATGCCAAAATGACATCACTATGTTAGAAACAAGGTACAGTGTGTCCGACTGTAGCTGATCAGACCAATACAAGTTCAGAATACTTTACCACAGGTTAGGCATAAATAGTCCATGTGAATAGTGGGGTGTTTACACTGAACTCATGAATCTCGCATTTCCTTTGAGTTGCTTCAATTCTGCCTTGCTCTTAGAACCTTTCTGATGAAGGCATGCCATGCTTGGTGGTCCTGGACCAGTGTCTGTCATGCTACACAATCAATTCCATAGTTAAGACCTTGAGAGTTTTCTTTTATTATTTATTCTGATGCCCTTGTGAGAGTTTGTACTGTGTGAGTTTTCCATAAAATAGTCTTTTTGGCGAGTGTCCATTTGACATTTGAACAACATGGCCAGAACAATGGAGTTGTTACTGTTATTATCAATACTTTACAGCTGAGGAAACTAAGCCTAGATTAAAGTTGTCTAAAGTAACATAGTAAGTGTCCAAGGTTTGATCTAAGCTCAAGTCTTCCTGAGCTCTCGGATCAATGCTCTATCCTCTGTAAAAGCGGCATCCTCTGAATGAAGCAGCTCCTAATGAAGTTCATAATCCACCTATAGTCTCTCATCCTGTATGATTCTTGTACAAATATCCAAGAGGATTAACCTAATCAGGAATATGTTGGAGCCACCACAAACTGGCTTCAGAATTAACTGTTAAATTGTCAATGTGAGCTTTTATATCCCTGAAATTATAAAATATTACAAATCAGAACTTGATATATTGTTCTATAGTTTGTCTAGATTTAAGAAAGTGATGGAGAAAATGTTAATAGTGCATATTGAACTTTAAAATATGCTGTATTTGCACATTTTCTCCTGCTGAACTGGACCTAGAATCATAGAATTTCAGAGCTGGAAGGGATTTCCAATCCAACCAAAACTTGGGGAAAATTTTGATTTTTTTTTAATGTAAGTGTAAGATGTTATAGTCATCCCTGTTGAATTTCCTTCCTGACTGAATTCCTTTGGACTTTTCCACCATTTGGGAATCTTTTCATCCTATAAGATCACTTTAGCCTTGGAACTCATCCCTTGGAAGTACCCTGGAGCCCTTATTTTTGATGGGAGGGTGATTAACACACCCCCTGACAAGGGGTCATCTAGACTTTGCCCAATAAAGGGCAACCTACAGGCTCTTGAGCTCTTTCAGTATGGGAGCATGTTATATTGAAAAATACATGTTTCCTGCAAGTTTTAATTGTTATTAAGTTGGTTTTGGTTCATTTTTTATGGTAGTTAGGAAGAAGCTATCAAACTGAAATTCACAATTTGGTCCAAATTTGAAACAAAATATTCAACACTGATACTAAAGAGAAAAAAATTTCAGCACTGAAAGCATGAAACAACATTTTCTATAGAGGGATAGCTCTAATTATTAGGAAATCTTTCTTTAAATAAAGACAAAACTTTTTAATTTCTTTATTGTTCCTAACTTTTCCATCGAGGATAAAAACAAATCCAATACCACTTCTACATCACACACATATACCCGTGTCCTTTAAACCCACTAAACTCTGGTCTCCATAAGCAGGACACTCCACCTGGACTGGTCATTTTCATTGGTTGTCTCCCTTGTCTAAAATTCTCTCGCTCCTCTTCTTTGCCTGTTGGCTTTCTTGTTTTCCTCTAAGTTCCAACTAAAATTCCATCTTCTTCAAGAAACTTTTTCCAACCTCTCTTAATTCTAGGACCTTCCCTTAATTGCTTCCTATTTAACCTTCATTTAACTGATTTATACATAGTGTTTGTATGTTGTTTCCCCATTCTATCATGAGTTCCTTGAGGGCAAGGATAATCCTTCCATGTTTTTTTCCCAATGCTTAGCACAACGCCTTTAACATAGTAACAATAAATACTTATTGATTGATTGATTGATCATAGTTTTTCTTGCTACTCTCAGCTCCTTCTGATGCTGAACATTGCTGATAATATCTTTTATGGCATCATCTGAGACTCTTATTTCCCATTCTCTTTTTATCTCTCCTTACTTTCATCATCTGCATAGAAAACTTTTAAAATTTTAAGATGGTTATGGTGCTGTAAGAAATGGCAAATATAATGAATTGAGAGAAGCATGGGAAAACATAAGAAATGGTGCAAAGTCAAGTCAGCAAAACTGGGAAAACAACAGACACTACAAAAATGGAAAGGAAAAGAATAATGACAAAACAGTCAAAAGCGAATGCTGTGAAATTGCAATGACCAATCTTCGTCTCAAAGAAGAGATCTGAGCAAACACCTCCTTCCCCTTTGTAGAGGGGGGAGATCATGGTTGTGAAACACTACAAAGAATATTGGACTTCAACCAGGAATGGCCTAATTTTACTTAACTGTTCCTCCACTCCCTTTTTTATTCTTTGTTATAAGAGGGGGAGGGAGAGGAGAAAGTAAAAAAATATATTTGGAAGATGCAGGTGATGAAAATGCAAAGGATATCAATAATTTTGTATCTAAATCTAAGTGGGTGAATGATAACCTTGATTACTCACATCACTTTAAAAAAATTCCTTTTCCCCTCTTCACTGGATTGTTTTCTGTTTTGACTTCATAAGTTCATTAAGAACTTCACATTTCTCTATAGCAGACTTCCCTGGCAGAATTTTAGGCAATGATTTTCTAACTAGTCTTCTTGAAATAGGCCTCTTGAAATATGCTTTTCCAAAATCTGGGATGCATGCAAAACTATGCTGGTCTTTTCTAGCCTTCTCTTTCATGAATGCTAGGATAGACAAGTAACCATCCTATCTCCTCTCCAAGTCTCCCATTTTTCTACCCCAGGAACTGCCCTTTCCCTTTAGTAAGATTCAAACCCAGTACAAAATGTCCTCCTTTTTAGTTCTTTCACTTGTGAATGATGGGCAATTGCCCTTAAGGGGAACAACGCAATGGTTAACTTCTTTGATTTAGCACAGAGAGAGAGAGAGAGAGAGAGAGAGAGAGAGAGAGAGAGAGAGAGAGAGAGAGAGTGAGAGAGATTGTGACAGACAAGGATTAAATCTAATAAATTGAAACTGAGTCAATCAATAAACATTCATTAAATACCTACTATTCAACAGGCAAAATACTAAGCTCTGAAACTACAAATATAGCAAAGGATGACAAACCCTATTTTCAAGAAGCAATGGGGAAAGCTAAAAGAGGAAGATGGACAATTGCCTGGAGAGAGGAAATGATGATGAAGTTAAGGTTCTTGGAAAAGTTTTCTACCCTTCCATCAGAAGTAAGGGCTCCAGTGTAGTTCTAAGGGATGAGTTTCAGGGCTAAAGTGATCTTGTTGGGGTGGCTAGGTGGTGCAGTGGATAGAGCACTGTCCCTGGAGTCAGGAGTACCTGAGTTCAAATCCGGCCTCAGACACTTAATAATTACCTAGCTGTGTGGCCTTGGGCAAGCCACTTAACCCCATTACCTTGCAGAAAAAAAAACAAAAACCTAAAGTGATCTTGTTGCCACTGGGATCTGAAGTAATCAGGTAAGCATAGGAATTTGAGGGCCACTGAAAGACAAATGAATTTGAACTCTCTCTTTGGTTTGTTAAAACTGTTCTGGATTTTATTATAGCAAATTATTATAAATATACAAGTTAAAAATTCCTAGAAAAGCAGTGACCACTTTAAGAATAGGCTAGGTGAAGTTTGAGTGCTAGTGAGAGAGAAGAGAGAGAAAGTGTGTGTGTGTGTGTGTGTGTGTGTGTGTGTGTGTGAGAGAGAGAGAGAGAGAGAGAGAGAGAGAGAGAGAGAGAGAGAAAGAGACAGAGAGAGACAGAGAGAGACAGAGAGAGACAGAGAGAAAGAGAAACAGCCCACGTGGAATGGGGGCCCATGGTGAACCACCAGGACCTAGCATGGGAGCAAATGGCCTAGGGATAAAAGAGAGATGTAGACATTCTACAGGATCAGAAGATAGAATCAAGAAGAAGAGGAAAACCCCAGAAGGGCTGGTGCTTCCTGTTAAATGCCCTTCTGTGGTAGGTTGGACACGGGATGATCTTTGGGGAGTGGTCTTACACCTTGGGGTAGATATCTTCCAATGGCAGACTATATACTGATCCTTCTGTCCCGAGGTTGCTCGACCTTTAAATTCAACATGTCATTTCTGGTCATGACAACATCTATGGGAAGGTGAGATGAAGGGGAAATCCCTCCCCCCCCCTTACATGACATGAACAAGGTATAGGGTTGGAGACTGGGAGTTGGAAATGAGGAGACAGGATATAAATTTTACATTAAACAATAAGACCCTCCACCCATTTAAGAAGATTTAATAGCCTTTAAGATTACAGAATTTGTTTCTGCTACATTCATAATTCTCTACATCAATCTTATAGGAAGTAAAGATTTCTGTAATATGATGGAAATTTCCAGAGGAATTCAATCAGGAAGGAAATTCAAGAGGAATGAATATAAAGTCTTACATTTGCATTCAAAAAATCAGCTTCTGGCATTCAGATAAGAGTTTGTCTGAAAATGATCTGGGAGTTAGGGGTGAATGTTTCAATGTGTTTGCAGTGTCACAGTCCAAAAAGTTCTTGTGATCTTGGGCTGCATTAAAAGAAACAGAACATTCTGGAATAAGAAGGTAATGATAATAATCCATTTGTACTCTGTTAGGGTAAGTAGATGATACAGTGGATAGAGTGCCAGATCTAGAGTCAGAAAGACTCATCTTTGTGAGTTTAAATCTGATCTCAGATACTTACTAGCTATGTGACCCTGGGCAAGTCACTTAACTGTTGGTGAAATGGCAAACCATTCCAGGTTCTTTGCCAAGCAAATACCAAATGGTGTCAAAAAGAGTCAGGTATGACTGAAAATGAATGAACAGTCACAACTATTCTGCCCTGGTCAGGTCACACTTGGAGTGCTGGGCTCAGTTTGACTTACCAGGATTTAAGAAGCACTTTGATTAGAGGAAAATGTTCAGATAGGACAATTAAGATAGTAAAGGACCTTGAGTCCATGTCACATAAGCATGCATTGAAAGGAGCTGGAATCTTTAGCCTGGTGAAGAGAAGACTTAGAAGGAACAGGTGAGCAATCTTTAACTACTTGAAAGACTTTCAAATGGAAAAGAAACTTAGAGGACAAAATCAATCATTTTCAAAGAGGCAAATACAGAAATGGAATCCAGGAAAACGGCAACAACAAAAGGAACAACCAAAACAACTATTTAGAGTTGTCTAAATATAAAAGAGTCTGCCCTTCTGACTCATGTATTGGATGTTTATCTTACTCATTGAGAGGCAGTCTTAGTCTCCTATCCCTTGTAACAGAGCTGCCTTTGTCTGAATGTGCTGTCATCTCTATGAAGAAGCTGAAAAGGAAAGGATTTAAGGGACTTGTTCCAATTCCCATAGTTAGAATGTATCACAGGTAAAAACAAAAAGTCAAGACTATCAAAGGATTTAATGAAAAATGCAAAAGAAGCCTGCTTAGCCTTATCAGATATAAAATTATATTATAGAAGCATCAATCATCATAACTGTCTGGTACTGGCTAAGAAAAAGAGTGGTGGAATTCCTGACTCTAAGTTCAGCCCTTTATCCATTACACTATGTTTCCCCACTTGTGCCTGACTCTTTATGACCTCTTGTGGGGGATTCTTTTGCAAAGATACTGGCATGATTTACCATTTTCTTCTTTGGCTCATTTTACAGATGGGAAAACTGAGGATGATTAAGTGGCTTAACTGGGATCACATATGAAGTGTCTGAGGCCACACTGGAACGTAGGAAGGTCAGTCTCCTTGATTCCAGGACATGCTGGTGCCACCAAATTTCCATCCCCATTACATTATACTACCACTTCAATAATTAAATAGAACTCTCAAAGTTTCTAAGGGGCAAATTCTCAATGAACAATGACTTACATTTCTAAAGGGTTTTTTTATTATAAATATTTTGTTTTCTAATTATTTGCAATATTAGTTGTTAATCAATTTTGTAAGGTTTTTGAATTTTATAATTTTCCCCCTTCTCTTCCCTCCCCCACTCCCCAACAGAAGGCAATCTGATAATCTTTACATTGTTTCCATAATATACATTGATAAAAATTGAATGTGTTGAGGGAAAATATATATCCTTGAGGAAGAAATAACATATTAGAGATAGCAAAATTATATAGAATTTATGGCAACTTTTTTTTAAAAATTGAAGATAATAATCTTTGGTCTTTGTTTAAACTTCACAGTTCTTTCTCTGGGTAGAGATGGTATTCTCCATCACAGACAGCCCCAAATTGTCTCTGATTATTTCACTGATGGAACGAGCAAGTCCATTAAGGATCATCATCACCCTCACGTTGCTGTTAGAATGTACAATGTTCTTCTGGTTCTGCTCATCCCACTTAGCATCAATTTGTGCAAGTTTTTCCAAACTTCTCTGAAATTCCATACCTGTTTTCTAATATAATAATAGTGTTCTACCATATACATATGCCACAATTTATTTAGCTATTCCCCAATTGATGGATATCCCCTCTATTTCAAATTCTTTGTCACTCCAAATAGAGCTGCTATGAATATTTTTGTACATGATCTCTTCAGGATATAGACCCAGTATTGGTATGGCTAGATCAAAGGGTATTCACGTTTTTATTGCCCTTTGGGCATAATTTCAAATTGTTCTTCAGAAAGGTTGGATCAGTTCACAACTCCCCCAGCAATGCATTAATGTCTCTGATTTCCCACATCTCTTCCATCATTAATCATTGTCTTTTCTGGGCATATTGGTCAATCTGAGAGGTGTGAGGTGTTACCTCAGATATGCTTTAATTTTCATTTCTCTAATCAGCAATGATCTAGAACAATTTTTTATGACTATAGATAGTTTTGATTTCCTCATTTGCAAATTGCCTTTGCATATCCTTTGATCATTTGTCAATTGGGGAATGACTTATTTGGTTTTTTTAAAATAAATTTGCCTGAGTTCTCTATATAATTTATAAATGAGTCCTTTGTCAAAAACTCTAATTGTAAAAATTTTTTTCCCAATTTACTACATTTCTTTTGATCTTCGCTATAGAATGGTTTTATTTGTTCAAAAGTTTTTTAATTTAATATAATCAAAATTATCCAGCTTTTTTTAATAATCTTCTTTCTCTATCTCTTCCATAGTCACAAACTGCTTCCCTTTCCATAGCTATGACAGGTAAACTATTCCTTTTTTTGCCAAGTTTGCTTATAATATTGTCTTTTATTTCTAAATCCTGGACCCATTTTAACCTTATTTTGGTATGGGGTATGAGATGTTGATCTAATCCAAGTTTCTACCATACTAACTTCCCAAAACAGGAACTATCTTCCAATTTTATCAGCAGTTTTTTATTGAAGAGTGAGTTCCTATATGAAGCTGGACTCTTTGGGTCTATCAAACAACAGATTACTATAATCATTTCCTGCTGTCTCTTTTGCACCTAGTTTATTCCACCACTCTATTTCTTAGCCAGTATGAGATAGCTTTGATGATTGATGTTTTATAATATAATTTTAGATCTGGTAAGGCTAAGCCGGGTTCTTTTTGCATTTTTCTCATTAAATCCCTTGATATTCTTGACTTTTTGTTTCTCCATATGAATTTAGTTACAATTTTTTCCCTAGTTCACTAAAGTAATTTTTTGGAAGTTTGATTGGTAGGGCACTAAACAGATAGTTTAGTTTTGGTAGAATTGTCATTTTTATTGTATTAGCTAGGCCTTTCCCTGAGCAGTTGATATTTGCCCAGTTATTTAGATCTGATTTTATTTGTGTGAAAAGTGTTTTATAGTTGTTTTCATGGAGTTTCTGAGTCTGCCTCAGCAGGTAAACTTCCAAGGATTTTATGTTGTCTGAAGTTATTTTAAATGGGATTTCTCTTTCTAGCTCTTGCCGTCATATCTTGCTAGTAATATATAGAAATGCTAAGGATTTATGTAGGTTTTATTTTATATCCTGCGACTTTGCTAAAGCTGCTAATTGTTTCCAGTAGCTTTTTAGATGGTATTTTAGGGCTTTCTAGGTATACTATCACATCATCTTCAAAGAGTAAGAGTTTTGTTTCTTCCTTACCGATTTTAATCTCTTCAATTTCTTTTTCTTCTCTTATTGCTGAGGCTAACATTGCTAACACGATGTTGAATAGCAATGGTGATAATGGCATCCTTGCTTCACCCCTGATCTTGAAAATGCCTCTAGCTTATCCTCATTGCATATAATGCTTGGTGATGGTTTCAGATAGATACTGCTTATCATTCCAAGGAACAATCCATTTATTCCTATAGTCTCTAGTGTTTTAGTAGGACTGGGTGCTTATTTTGTCAAAGGCGTCTATAGCATCTATTGAGATAATCATATATGATTTCCATTATATTGATAGAATTGATTATGCTGACAGTTTTCCTAATATTGAATCAACCTTGCATCTAAAGGGTTTTAAGGATGACAAAGCAGTCTCCTTTCAGCATCTCTTTGTGATGAGCAATGTGGGTTTATTGTGCTCATTTAAATGAAGAAACTGAAGCCCTAAGTGGAGAAGTAACCTCCTCATGCTCACCCAATTATTAATCCTCAGACTTGAAACTTGAACTCAAGTTCTATTGATTCTCGATCTAACACAAAGGGACTTGGATTAATTCAGACCTTGTCACTAATGAAGGGGTTAGATTAGATGATCTCTATAGTCCCTTCTAGTATCTAATCTATGATCTTTCTAACACACCACAAACAACTATTCCAAAGCATAATATGTTATTGAGGAAAAAAGAAGAAAGGAAAATACAAGTTGATCATAGATGTTCAATAGGTAACTATATATAGGTGCTGTGTTGAGAATCAGGGATAGGAAAAAAAATTCCCTTATTTTCAAGGAGTTCAAGGTCTTTTAGGTGAATTTGGCTGATAAAGAAGAGAGCTGGGTGGCACCATGGATAGAGATATGGTCCTGAGTTCAAATCTAGTGTCAGATGCTTACCAGCTGTGTGACTCTTAGCAAGTCACTTAACCTCTAATTGCCAGTTT
Source organism: Macrotis lagotis (assembly GCF_037893015.1). Classification (NCBI taxonomy): domain Eukaryota; kingdom Metazoa; phylum Chordata; class Mammalia; order Peramelemorphia; family Peramelidae; genus Macrotis; species Macrotis lagotis. The sequence goes on from NC_133666.1 coordinate 659,564,557, forward strand.
CTTGATCTGTAAAATGAAGATAATGATAACATCCACTTCTCAGGGTTTTTGTGAAGATCAAATAAGATAGTAATTGTCTGGCACATAGTAAGCACTATATAAAATATTAGTTATTAGTTACAAACAAGTTAATATTGTGCATGACTTGCTGAGATTGTGATGCAATAAATTTAGAACTAAATAACAAACTTCATTTAAAAGTACAAGATACTGGGTAAGGGGAGAGGAAAAAAAAAGGTGGGAGGGAGAAAAATGTCAAACTCAAAGCCTTACCAAAGACTGAGTGTTGAAAATTATCTTTGAATGTAGTTGTAAAAATAAATGAATAAATATTAAAAAACAGAAAATTATATACTCTCCACATGTAACTGGAAAAAATACTTCAAAAAGGAGAATTTCCACTCTGAGTGAGAAAGGATTGAATTCTGCTGGGCACCAGAATTAGGATGGAAAGACCTGACCCCAATGTGACTGTTGGAGCATTCTATACAGGCACTAATAGATCCATTGAAATATGTGTATATATATATATATATATATATATATGTATATATATATATATATATATATCTATATTGATTTTTGAAACCTGCCACCCAATTGTCTTCTCTCACTTTTGCCATTGTTTAGTTTGGCATCTAATGAAATTGATATTGGAGAAAGTGAATAGGAAAATACATGATAGATAGATAGATAGATAGATAGATAGATAGATAGATAGATAGATAGATAGATAGATAGATAGATAGATAGATAGATAGATAGATAGATAGATAGATAGATTAGATGATAAAAGATTAGAGGATAGACAAACAGATCGATAGACAAAGATGAGAAGTGACATGTGTAAATAAACATGAAAATGTAGAAGTAGGGGACTGAAGCAAGACATTTTTTGAAATAAATTTTTATTGCAACCTTCTGTTTTTATATTCCTTTTCTCACATAGACTACCCCCTTCTCCTTTCCAGAGATCTATCACATCAAAGAAGACATTTTAAAGCTATACTGATATGGCAAACAATGTCTATTATAAAACTTGAATCATTTATATCCAGACCCCAATGATTTCATGAACTGAGGGGCAAAAATGTTGATTCTTGTCCTTTGTTATCAAAGAAGACCATTAACATTACTCTGTTTGAGACAAATTATGTATCCGACTGTGACTAATCAGCCCAATATGAGCTTGGAATGCTCTACCAAAGATTGGGCACAAATAGTCCATGTGAACACTGGGGGTGGGTGCTCTAAACTTATGTGGGCCACATTTCCTTTGAGCTTCTTCAATACTGCCTTCCTCATAGAGGTAGTACCCTCACTGATAGGATGTGCTATTCTGGATGGTCCTGTGTTAGTGTCTCCCATGCTATACAATCTATTCCAAAGTTCTTAAGGGAAACCTTCGGTGTATCCTGATATCACTTCCTCTGTCCCCCTTGTGATCACTTGCCCTGTGTGTGTTCTCCATAAAATAGTCATTTTTGGCAAGCATACTTCTGGCATTCTAACAACATGACCAGCCCATTGTAGTTGCACTCTCTATAGTAATGTTGGAATGCTAGGCAGGAGGAGCAAGATAATTCTCACCTAAAGTATCTAGGTGTGAACACTGTTGTGAATTGTTTACCTTTACTCTAAAAAAAGAACAGAGGTGAGAATTCAGTTCCACCAGAGACAATCCTATGATAGCACAGGAGTTCACACCTTTTGTGGGCAGGGAAGGGGGGGGACCCAAAAAAAGTTCCTTTAAAAGACTGTTGCCACTCAGTCCTAAACATTTTTGCTAGTACAGCTCAAAGGAAAGGACAAGCATTATTAGCTATCCTGGGACTCTCTGAAAAGGAAGGAGTCAGGAAGAAAGTTGATTCATCAACCTACCCAAAGGACAGAGAAGTTGGTGAATACAGCAATTTGGTGTCTAACAGGAACCTTCAGACTCGATCACAGGCAAAATGCAGAGCACTATGGAACTGACCACCTGTGAGGAACATGGGGAAAGAGACGTTCTTCTGTGATGAAGACCACAGGCCCCTCTGTGAGTCTTGTTTATTGGCCTCAGAGCACAGGGATCACCAAATAATTCCCTCGGAAATTGCTGTTGCCAAGTACATGGAGAGACTCCAAGAGACAATTGAATATCTTATAGAGAAAAGAGAAGGAATTTAAATTCAAATTGGAATATCAGGGAGAAAGAGAGGCACAGTATAAGGAAGATGCACTTGTTTTTAAAGGATTAGTGATCTCTGAATATGAAAAAGCTTGCCAGTTCCTATGGAAAGAAAATCTATGCCTACAAAAGCTAGACCAGGAACTAGGAATCAACCTGGAAAAACCCCAAGACAGCAAATTGAAAGAAACCCTCACAACAAATCCAAAAACTACAGCAAATAACCTTGGAAGTAGAGGAAAATTTGGATGAAGCACCCTTGGAAATGCTTCAGGATAGGAAAGACACCATGGAAAAAGAACTTTCACTTCTAGATAGAACCTGAGGTTGCTCCCCTTGATTGGCCTACCTGGTCCATTATTGGTTTCAGAGAAATGCTTGTGAGCTTCTACAGAGATATCACTCTGGATCCTGAAACAGCCAATCATCATCTCGTCCTGTCTGAAGATTTAAAGAGTGTTAAGTATACAAATATCCCACAGGACCTGCCTGACAACCAAGAAAGATTTGACCATGTTCTTTTTGTATTGGGAGTTCAGAACTTCACCTCAGGCAAACACTATTGGGAAATAGAAGTGGGAGATGACACAGAACAGGAAGTGGGCATCTCTGAAGATTTGGTCTGCAGAAAGGGGAAATTCTATGTATTCCCTTAGGATCTGAGGACCCTAATAAGCTTCAAATCTGGAAATGATTCCTGTCTCTGGAATTCCCATGATGATTATTATATAAGTCACCCAGTATGCAAATTGGGCATTTTCCTTGATTATGAATGGGGACACGGAGCATTTTACAATGCCTATGACACATCTCTTATCTACAGTCCTCCAGACCATGACTTTCAAGGGCCTCTTCGTCCTTGCTTCTCTCCTTACCCTCCCAGTGAAGAAAGCAACCCTGGATCTCTCATTATTTGCCCCAGGAATAACCCGTAGATGGTTGACAAATGATCATAATGTCTATGGGACACTTGCAATGTCTGGCAACTGAAAACACATAAAATAGATTTCAATTCCTTAAAACCTGTCAGAATTAAATCAATAAAGTAAAGGATGATTATCAACTATAATGAGAACAATTTGTCTTATTTATGCCTTTTATTAACCCCAGTGTGCCTTACCTCACTAATACCTCAATAAAATATTGACAAAACTGTCACTAGACAACCCATCCTTGGAAAACCATTATTTTTCTATGATCCATGGGAAGGAATGTCACTTACAGATAGTATACCCACCCAAGATACAGGCAGATACACATATCTATGCACAAATATACACACCAACATGACCAGACACTTACACTGTGGTATGTATGTTTTTGTGTTATTTGCATGAATATGTATTATGTATTGAAAAAAGATTAATGTTATACTAAATATAAATAAGTAATTATAATCCATGGAGAAAATAAGTACAAGACAAGACACAACAAAGGAGATCGACATACTTTTTAATGGAGTTTAAGATAGTAGAGAGTCGAGATGAGGCAAGAACATACCCTCAAAGCATAAGGGTAAGTGGATCAAAGTTCAGAAAAAATCTCTATGGTTATTAAAAGTCTAATAGGGGACACTATGCACTTTAGAAAGATAGGTTCTTACCCACCACTAGTCCTTCAAGTAGACAACTCTCCAATTGAGATTAGAAATCACAAAACAATGGCCAATATGACCAGAAAGGACAAAGATCAATGTTGGAAGGGATGTGAGAGATCTGGGACACTAATATATTGTTGGTGGAGCTATGAACTCATCCAACCTTTTTGGAGAGCAATTTGGAATTTCATCCAAAGGGTAACAAAGAATGTGCATACCTTTGATCCAGCAATACTACTACTGAGTCTATACTGTGAAGAGATCATGAAAAAAGGGTAAAAATATCACTTGTACAAAAATATTCATAGCAGCCCTATTTGTGGTGGCAAAGAATTGGAAATTGAGTGAATGTCCATCAATTGGGGGAAGGCTGAACAAATTATGGTATTTGCATGTCATGGAACACTATTGTTCTATCAGAAACCAGGGCAAATGGGAATGCAGGGAAGCCTGGAGGGATTTGCATGAACTGATGCTGAGCAAGATGAGCAGAACCAGAAGAACATTGTACACCCTAATAGCAACATGGGGGTGATGGACTTGTTCATTCCATCAGTGCAACAATCAGGCACAATTTGGGGCTATCTGTGATGGAGAATACTATCTGTATCCAGAGAAAGAATTGAGTTTGAACAAAGACCAAAGACTGTTACCTTTAATTTAAAAAAAAAAAAAGCCATTATCTTAATATGTGATTTTGTGATCTCTTCTACTTTATTTTTTTTTCCTTAAGGATATGATTTCTCTCTCATCACATTCAACTTAATTCAATGTATAGCATGGAAACAATGTAAAGACTAACAGGTTGCCTTCTGTGGGAGGTGGGGGCGAGGGAAGCAAGATTAGGGGGAAAATTGTAAAATTCAAAATAAATAAATTTAAATTTTTTAAAAGAAGAGAGAAATAATAAAACAAAGGGAAGCTAGGTGGTTCAGTGGATAGAGCACCAGCCCTGGAGTGAGGAGGACCTGAGTTCAAATTCTGCCTCAAACATTTAATAATTGCTTAGTTGTATGACCTTGGACAAGTCACTTAACACCATTGCTTTAAATAAAAAAATTTTAAACAAAACAAAGATACAAGAAGTAAAATTAAAACATTATGATGTTTAAAGTGAAAGAAACAAAATCCTCTTAAAAATAATAAGAAGGAAAATTATGAGCCAAATTTAATTTAATTCAACCATAAGTTATTAAGCATCTATATTATATGATTTCCTTAATGTTCCTTACATAAAACATCCTACTGTTGTTTGGCCTAATTCATGTCTCTCTCCTAACCATTCTCCATTCAGTCACTAAATTGATTACTCTAAAACACAGATCTGATTATGTCACTGCCTTCCCCTCCCTCCACCAGTCAGTAAATTCCAGTAGTTTCCTCAGATATAAGAGAAATTATTTTCTCTCCTATATTAAGTAATTATTGAAACAGGACCAATATTTTTTCCTTTTCTACTTCCTCATAGAGAAATCAACCAGGGTGGGAAGTCTTAAGCAAAGACTTACCCAGGTTAAGGTCAAATCAGACAATTTAAAAAAAATTAAGTTTACATTAATGGGTGGATCCCTGCTGATTGTGTTTACTGAAAAGGTCTGAAAAAAAATGTAGATCCTCCCTTTGGGCAGACAGATGATATGGAAATTATTGTCTCTTTGACTAAGACATGAAAGATTCAAGTCACATACCCCAAAGCCCTTAATGTAATATAACCTATCCTCTCATTATAATAGTATTCTTTCATTAATTGTTTAACCAATCAAAGCTGACTGCCACCCTCAGGAAGACCTGTTCTTTTAAGGAAATATAAACTGCCAGCCCACCACCCATAATGGGTTTTTGGAATTTGAGAGGGCCACTCCTTTTTAATAAAATCATCAAATTACCCAGAAACTATGTTTCTTGAACTTTTTTAACATCACAGATGAAAATACAAAATTATGTGCTTGGAATTCAAAGACCTTCATAACTTGGCCCCCTGCTACCTTTCCAGTCTTAAATCCTGATACAAACTCTTCCACCCAGTGACACTGTCCTTCTGACTGTTTCGGGTACAATTCATTCTATCTCTTGACTCTAGACATTTTCTCTCTCATATTTGGAATGCTTCTCACCTTAGCCTTTTCCTCTCTGCCTCTTGGCTTCCCCGGCTCCTTTCAAGCTCCAGCTATAATTGTACCTTCTACCCGAACTTTTTTCCAAATTCCTCTTAATTCTTGTACCTTCCCTCTATTGATTACTTCCAGTTTATCCTATCTGTAGCTTATTTATATCTAGTTAACTGCATACTTTCTCCCTCATTAGACTGACTTTTGCCTTTCTATTCCCTGTGCTTAATCACTTGCCCAGAACATAGTAGACACTTAATAAATGATTGCTGACTGTCTATATGCCAAAAAGTACAATAATGATAATAATAATAATAATAAAGCATTATGAAGCATTTTAAGGCTTACTAAGCCAGTTAATTACAGTGCTTCACCTACACCTCTCAACAAATCTGTGAGGTATATTTGAGAAATATTAGTTTTCTTTTGAGATGAGAAATGTGATATCTGGTATGTGACTTTCCTATGATCACACCAATCATCACTGGTAGGGAGAGGCAGGATTTAATTCTAATGTCCCAATTTAGCCTTCCCTACATTTACCAAAGTCACCCTAAGGGGATGATCACAACAGTAAAAAGAAAAAAAAAACAGTTGTTATTCCTAGGAAATGCATATTCTTAAAATAAAAAAAAAACAATAAATTATTTTTATTGGAAATCTATTTAAAAGAAAAAAGATAGCAACAAACTATCAAACCAAGTAGCTGGGACTTAAAAGAAGCCAGAGAAGCCTGGAAGAAGAAATGAGAAGATAGTCCCAAACTCAAACTAAAGTTTAGAATTTATATCTTTGATTCATACATTGCCAAGGCCAAAAATTTCATCAGTCAGTAGCTCTGCAGACATCTATTGAAATTTCATTCATTTTTTTCATCATGTTTAACTCTTTTGGGTTTTTTTTTTTTTTTTTTGGCAGAGGTACTGGGACAGTTTACCATTTCCTTCTTTAGCTCATTTTACAGATGAGGAAAGTCTACAACCAGTAATTGCCTGAGGCCAAATTTGAACTCAGGAATGTGAAACCTTCTGATTCCAGGTCTGGAAGTCTATTTACTGAGCCATCTATCTGCCCATCTATTGGTTGCTTAATATGTATCAAGCACTGGGGAAGTGCTGGGAATTCAAAGGATGGCAAAGCTATTCCTAAATGATCCCTCTACTGCTGATAAGCCTCCAATTACTGGAGGTTAGCCTGGTCCTTGAAAAGCAAACTGGATCTATTGCTGGGAATGTATGCAAAGTGCTCCCAGCCTGGGAAAACCTGCCAAAACTTACACTATGCTGGCAAAGACTCTGAAGACCCAGGGCAATTTCACACAATATTGAGGCATGGGCATAGAAATAATATCACATTTAATACTAAAAGCAAGCCAGGCAAGAATTTCAATTGTGACAATAGATAAAATTTAAATCAAAATTTAAATGTCACATAATGCTAGACTACACTAAATTATTATATAGCTCTAAAAGATATAATTAGAGTAAGCCTGCATGATGTCCATCTCCTTGCCAGGAATAATGATAATGATTATTATGATATCTAAAATTTAGGTAGGCTTCAAGGTTAGCAAAGTGCTTTACATAAGTTTACTCATTTGATCATCACAAAAACTCTATACGTTCTCTTAATAAGGCTCCATTTTTACAGATGAGGAAACTGAAATCAAAGGAGATTAAGTGACTTGCTGAGGTAACACAACTAGTAAGTGTCTGAGACTAGTAAGGTGCTGAACTTTGGTCTCCTAACTTCAGGTCCAACACTATATTCACAATGCTCAGTCAAGTCTTAAAGGCTATAAAATGAAAAAGAGATTCTGATTTGCCTTGGTTAAAGAAAGTTCCTCTCCAAGAGTTCCCCAGAATAATGAAATCTCAGGTTTATTTAAAAAGAAATGATAAAAATGAAAATGGAATAATATTGCACTTTATGCAAGTTTATACAAAATTCCAAATAATATATCCATTCTTTGAATAAAGAAAACCTAATAGCTATGTAAAAGAATTTATGAATCAAATTGCCAGCATTTTTAAAATAGCTCTTTAAAAATTTCAAAAATCATTACATCTCTTATCTCATTTGATCTTCACAATCGTCCTGGAAGGTGGATGATAATATTATCTCCATTTCAAAGATGAAGAAACTGAAGCAGAGATCAAGTGACTTGCCAAGGTGAAGACACATCTAGTAAATGTCTGGGAACTGGATTTGAACTCAGGGTTTCCTGTCTCCAAGTCCAACAGTCTTACCTATTGAATCACTCTATATTCTTTTGTCTCTATCTTATTTTATTTCACTCCCCAATACTGGATCACTGGCTTATTGTGGAGGCTTTCATAGTTCATTGAAATGATGAGGTATGTTATGAAGGGTTATCTAATTGGACAAGTCAGAATAGAAAGTTCAGATAAAAGGTTATATACTGGAGAAAGAAATGGTGAATGGATGCCATCTCTTTGCCAAGAAAACCCTACAATAATAATAAAAATGATAAAGAATATGAATGTAAAAGATGAGCCCCTCAGGGCGTAAGGTATCCAAAATGTAACTGGGGAAGAGTGGAGGACAGCTACAAGTAGTACTGGAAAGAAAGAAATAGTTGGATCAAAGTCAAAAAGGAAGATCAGCTGTAGAAATGTTTGGTTATAAAAGTAAAGTTGGATACTGCAAAGACTAACATTGCAGAGGAACCTGGAATGTAGGTAAGCCGAATATGATTATATTGGAGATGGAAAGATTAACCAACTTTATGGGCGTCTGAATGTAAATGAAGAAGAATGAGCAAATATAAATCAGGCAAGAACTACAAATATTATTATGGGCAAGAATCCCTTAGAAGAAATGGAGCAGCTCTCATAGTCAACAAAAGGGTGAGAAAAACAGTATTGGGATATAATCTCAAAAACAACCAAATAATTTATGTTCACATCCAAGTCAAACCATTCACTATTACAGTAAACATATCTGTACTTCAACATCTGATGCAAATGCCAAGGTTGCTACATTCAGTGAAGACCAACATCTTCTAGAAATAACACCAAAAATGACATCACATTCATCATAGGGGATTAGACAAAGCAAAAGAAAATTGCACCAATGGATACGTTTGGTCTTGAAATACAAAACTAAGACAGGTAAAGACAAATAGAATTTTTCTGAAAGGTAACTTGTTGGTCATAGCAAAGACTCGTTTTCAATGACCCACATACATGGACATCACCAGATGGCTAATATAAAATCAGATTGACTATATACCTTGCAACCAAAAGTGGAGAAACTCTATAGAGTCAGTTAAGACAAAACCTGGAGTTTACTGCATCTTAGATCATGAATTTTCTTTGCAATACTTAGACTTAGATTGAAGAAAATATGGAAAAACATCAAACCACACACACACACATGACCTAAATCACATCCATTATGAATATGAAGTTGAGGTGATGAATAGACAAGGGATTAGATATAGTAGACAGAGTGTCTGAAAAACTATAGACAGAAGTTTGCGATATTGTTCAGGAGGCAGCAACAAAAAAAGGCCCAAAGAAAAAGAACAGGAAAGTGAAATGGCTGTTTAATGAGATTTTACAAGTAGCTGAGGAAAGAAGAAAAGTAAAAGGTAAAGGAGAAGGGGAAAGATATACATAATGAAAGCAGAGTTCCAAAGATAACAAGGATCGATATGCAAGCTTCCTTAAATGAGCAATGAAAAGAAATAAAAGAAAATAGAATGGGAAGTCGAGAGATCTCTTCAAACAAAAGTAAAGATATCAAGGCAATTAATTATTCATTCAAAAAAATGGACATGATAATATAACCACAATAGTGGTTACTGATATAAAGCCAGAAACCAATGAAGTGAAGTGAGTGTTAAGAAGCAGCTAATGCAGTTTTCAGATGAAAAGAATTAAAACTATCTAAGGTATTATGAAAAAAAATGCTCCAAAACATTATCAGAGAAATGCAAATTAAAAAAAACTCTGAGGTAACATCTCACATCTATCAGATTGGCTAAAATGATAAAAATGGAAAATGATCAGTGTTGGAGAGAATGTGGAAAACTGTGACACTAGTGCAGTGTTGGTAGAGTTGGGAACTGATCCAGCCATTCTGGTGAACAATTAAGAACTAGCCTTAAAGGGTAATAAACTGTTCATAGCCTTTGATCCAGCAATACTGCTACCAGATCCATATCCTAAAGAGATCATTAAAAAAGGGAACAGACCCACATATATATATGTATATATATATATATATATATATATATATATGTATGTATATAAAATATTTCTTGCAACTCTTTTAGTAGAGGTTAAGAATTTGAAATTGAGGGGATACCCATCAACTGAGGAATGACTGAAGAAATTATGGTACAGAAATGTGAAAGGGTACTAATGTTCTGTAAGGACTTTAGGAAAGTCTGGAATATTGCATGAGTTGAGTGAAGTGAGAAGAACCAGTAGAACGTTATATACATTAATAGTAACATTGTGAGATGATCAGCTATGAACGATGCAGTTCAGTTATCCAGGACCATTCTGAGAGACTTGTTATGGAAAATATCATCCACATCCAGAGGGGCAAAGAAACAAACTATGGAGTCTGAATGCAGAGCTAAACATATTATGTTCATCTTAAAAAATCTTTGATGATTTCTTTTCTTTCTCATAATTTTCCCCTTAGTTCTAATTCTTTTACAACATGACTAATATCGAAATATGTTAAACATATTTTACATGTACAATCTATAATAGATTATTTGCTTCTATGGGGAGGAGGAGAGAAGGAAGCATGGTAGAGAGATGTGGAGCTCAAAAGTTTGCAAAAAAGGATGAATGTAGAAAACTATCTTTACATGAAATTGGAAAAAATAAATAAAATCTTAAAAATAACAAAAATAAGGTAAAAGACAAACATTTCTAAAAATAAGTCTAGTGAAGGTGATGGAATTTCAGTTGAGCTATTTAAAACCCCAAAAGATGATATTATTGATCTGGTGCACTGGATAAGTTTGGAAAGCTTATCAACGACCACTGGATTGGAAAAAGATCATTTTACACCCCAAACCTAAAGAAGAGCTCTTCTGGGTAGAGCTAAATGATAGAGAAAAAGGCAGTGACTTACCTGAGCTGTCCCCCATTCTCCTCCACTTTTAAATAATCTCATAAAACAATTCCTGGAGTAGTAGAACTGACAAAAGGATAGGGTAAAATAATTTTCTAAGTAAAAACAACTTAGAAGGTCAGCTATAAATGTTTGTCACAGTGGGGTGAGAGTGGAATACAATTCAGCATAGACCCAATTAAGGACACAGCAAATTAGGAGCAGGCTTTGGGAACCACTGAATCAATAGTATTGGTAGCTGCTTTCAGAACTTTTACCCCACAGTTAGTAAAGAGGTGGAACAACTGGTCAGAAGGAGATTATAGGGATCTCTTTGCTAGGATTGAGCAGGACTCTTGTTTTTCCTGTAGTCAACTCCATCACAGTCCTGGGTAAGAAGCAGAAGCATAGCAGAGCTAGTGGCTGCAGTGGAGGAGGGGACGCTCCTCATAGTCCCAGGGCAGAAAAGAGTGCTTGTGATCTCTCATAGACAAGAGCAAAGGCCAAAAGTCAGTAAACATCTGTCCTTGGATCATACCAATTTGGAAGAATTGAAAAATTACAGACCCCTAAAAATATCCCTGAAAAAAGCTACACAAAACCCCTGAAGTTTGGAACAGTGTGTTCTCTAGTCTGGAAGTAGAGCCCAATCCTAACCAAGAGCTAAAAGTTAAGAAATAGATTGGAAAAATGAGCAAACAATAGAAAAAAATTCTGACCATAAAAAACTACTATGATGACAATATCAAAACAAAGAGAGATGGGGCGGCTAGGTGGCACAGTGGATAAGAGCACCGGCCCTGGAGTCAGGAGAACCTGGGTTCAAGCCTCAGACACTTAATAATTACCTAGCTGTGCAGCCTTGGGCAAGCCACTTAACCCCATTGCCTTGCAAGAAAAAACTAAAAAAACAAAAACAAAAAAAAAGAGAGATAACAAAGTCAATCCTCCTATATCCAAAGCCACCAATAAAGATATGAATTGATCAATCCATAGAAGAGTTCAAAAAGAATTTTGAAAATTGAGAAAGAGAGGAAGAGGAAAAATTTGGAAGAAAAATGAGAGTAATGAAGAAAATCATGAAAAATGAGTCAACAGGCAGCTAGGTGGTGCAGTGGATAGAGTCAGGCCCAGGAGGACCTGAGTTCAAATGCAGTCTCAGACACTTGATAATTACCTAGCTGTGTGATGTCAGACAAGTCATTTAACCTCATTACCTGGCCAAAAAAAAAAAGGAAAAATAAATCAACATCTTGGTAAAGAAGACACAAAAATACTGAAGAAAATAACTTGAAAAAACAAACTGCAACAAATGGTAAAAGAAGTTCAAAAACCAATGAAGAAAAGAATACCTTAAAAAATCAGAATTGGTCAGATGGAAAAATGGGCCCAAAGATTCACTAAAGAAAATAATTTCTTAAAAAGTAAAATTAGCAAATAGAAGAAAATGAATTTTATGAGAAACCGAGAAGTAAGAAATCAAAACCAAAAGAAAAATGAAAATGTACATTGGACTACCCAAAAGATATAACACCAAAAAAGAACCTAGACTTCATTTTTCAAGAAAAATGTCCTGATATCCTAGAAGCAAAGATTTAAATAGAAATTGAAAGAATTCACCAGAAAGAGATCCCAAAATGAAAACTGCCAGGAATATTATAGCTAAATTTCAGAAACCTCAAGTCAAGAAAATATTACAAGCAGTCAGAAAGAAACAATTCAAATATCATGCAGCTACAGTCAGGATAACACAGAATTTAGCAGCTTCTACATTAAGGGCTCTTAGGGCTTGAAATATGATATTCTGGAAGGCAAAAGAACTTGGATTACAACAAACAATCAACTTCCCAACAAAACTGAACATATTCTTTCAGGGGAAAAGATGAACATTCAATGAAACAGGGGACTTTCAAACTTTCAGGATGAAACAACCAGAAAATTTGATTTTCAAATACATATTTAGGTAAAGCATAGAGAGGGAAAATTATGGGGGACTTAATAATGTTGAACTGCTTCTATTCCTATATAAGAAGAAGATACAGTTAACTCATATGAGCCTTCTCCTTTATTAAGGTAGTTGGAAGGAGCACATATAGACAAGGAACAAGAGGAAGCTGAATGTGAAGTATAATATATTAAAGGAGTTAATGGGGGGAGAAAGGAATGCACTATGACAAAGGGAAAGGAGAGGTAGAATGGGGTAAGTTATATAAAAAAGACAAGAAAAAGATTTTGCAGTGGAGTGGAAGAAGGGGAAGGTGAGAGGGAGTGAATGAGCTTAACTCTTATTGGAAATAACACAGAGAGGGAATAATACACCCATTCAATTGGGTATAGAAATCTATCTCACCCTAGAGGAAAATAGGAGAGGAAAGGGATGAGAGAAAGGGGTCAGGGGGAGGGGAGGGTTGGGTGTAGCTAATAGAAGAGGGAGAAGATCCTGGGAGAGAATAATCAGATATACACACACTTTTGAGGAGGGATAGAGTAAAAGGAGAAAGGGAATAGAATACATGGGGGTGGGGAAATAGGATGGAAAGAAATACAACTAACAATAGCAACTGTGGGGAAAAATTTTTTTTGAAGAAATTTCTCAGATGGAATTGTGATAAAGTCCAAAGACTCATGCTACCTAAATACAGACTGAAGCATACGTTTTTTCCCCTGTATTTTACTTTTTTTGAAGTTTCTCTTTCTTCATTGGAGGAGGGGAATTAGGTTTACTTTTACATCATGACTATTGTAGTAATATTTTTCATGGCTAGACATTTTTAACCTACACCAACTAACTTGCTTTTCCAAAGAGGGGAGTGGGATGAGAGGAAGGGAGAGAATTTCGAACTCTAGGTTTTGGAAATAAATGTTCAAATTTACTTTTGCATGTAGCTGGGGGAAATTTAAAAATAAAAAGTTGAAAAAATAGAATACAACAGGAAATATCTCAAAAAACCCAGCTAATGTAAAAAAATAGATCCAGGAGAGATCATTTAAAAATATTTTATTCACTAAAAGTGATTATTAAAAAAACTAGACATCATCTTTCAAGCAATTACAGAGGAAAACTACTTTGCTTCTAGAATCATGAGATAAAATAGAAATTGAAAGAAGCCACTGATTATCTCCTGGAAAAGGTCCCAAAATGAAAACTCTCAGGCCTATTATAACTAAATTTCAGAGTTCCCAGTCAGGATAACACAAGATTTATCAGCTTCTACATTTAAGGAGCAGAGGGCTTAGAATATGATATTCTGAAGCAGCTGTATTATAACCATGAATCACCTACTCAGCAAAACTGAGCATAATCCTTTATGGGAAAAAATACATATTCAATGAAATAGAGAACTTTCACAAATTCTTGAGAAAAAGACTGGAGCTAAATAGAAAATTTGACTTTCAAATAGAACACTCAAGTAAAACATGAAAAACAAAACAGGATAGGGAAATTATAAGTGATTTCACAAGGTTAAACTTTTTACATTCCTGCATGGGAAAATTGTATAACTTATAAGAACTTTTACACTTTTAGGGCAGTTAGAAGGAGTATGTCTGTCTGTTTCTCTCTCTCTGTGTGTGTGTGTGTGTGTGTGTGTAAGGGGTAAAATTATTTCACATAAAAGAGGTAAGAAAATTCTTTTACAGGAAGATAGGGGAGGTAAGAGGGAGTGAGTGAGCACTGCATCAAAATTGGTTCAAAGAGGAAATAACATACACATTCAATTGAACAGTCAGAAATAAAACACTTTTGAGCTTGGCAAGGTGAAAGCAAAGAGAGAACAAAATAAATGGGGGGATAAGATGGAGGAATACAGTTAATAATAGTAACTGTGAAAAAATTAAAGGGGATTTCTCTGATAAAGGCCTCATTTATCAAGTATATAAAGAATGAAATCAAATTTGTAAAAATAAGAGAGCCTCTCCCCAATTAATAAATGATTAAAAGATATGAATAGGACTTATGATGAAAATTCTATCCATCCCAGAGACAGAGCTGATGGTATCCAAATACAGACTGAAGCATACATTTTCTTTATTTTTCTTAATAGTTTATTTGATCTTGTTATTTTTAACAAAATGACTAGTAGGGAAAGGTTTTACATGAATAGAGAGGTATAACCTATAATGAATTGTTTGCCTACTCAATTGGGGGAGGGAAGAAGGGAGAGAATTTGGAACTTAAAATTTTAAAAGCAAATGTTTAAATTATTTAAAAACAATATTAAACAACTATTTTTTTAAAAAAAGTACATTGCCTAAGAATGTTCAAATTATCAAACAATTGCACTTAGTTCATATACCAGCAAAGTCATGCTTAAGATTCCACTGAATTCAATAGTATACAATTCTAGAATTCAATAGTACATAAAAGAAGAAACCCAAAAAATCATACTGGTGTTCAAAGAGGAGGAGGAATAAGGGACCAAATTGCCAACATTTGATAGATTATGGCGAAAGCAAAGGAGTTCCAGAAAAACATCTACTTCTGCTTCATTGACTATACTAAATCCTTTGACTGTGTGGATCATAAAAGAAAAATATGGCAAGTCCTCAAAAAGGGTATAAATAACAGATCATCTTACTTGTCTCCTGGGGAACCTTTATGTGGACAACAAGCAGCAGTTAGAGCCAAACATGGAACATGGAAAAGGAGTATGACACAGATTTATGCTGTCACCTTATTTATTTACTTATATGCAGAATATATGTTCAAAAATAGCAGACTGAATGAATCAGAAACTAGAATTAAGGTTATTGGAAGAAACATCTACACTCTCAGTTATGAAAATAATACCACTCCCATTGTAGAAAGTGAAGAAGAATTAAGAAGCTTTTTTTGATGAGATTGAAAGAGAAAAGGGTAAAAGCTGGTTTAAAATTTAATATTTAAAAATAAGATAAAGGCAACTAGTCCTATTTTTCAAAAAAATAGAGGGAGAAGAAATGTAAGGAGTCTCAGATTTTATATTGTTGGAATAAGAGATCACTAGACATACTACTGCAGGCATGAAATTAAAAGATGCTCGCTCCTTGGAAATCTATGACAAAACTGTACAGCATACTAATAAAGTAGAGACATCACCTTGCCAATAAAAATCTATATAATAAAAGTTATGATTTTTCTAGGAACAATGTATATATGGCTGTGAGAGTTGGAATATATATGAAAAAATAAGCAATGTAGAATTGATGTCCTTGAATTGTGGTGCTGGAGAAAACTTTTGAGAGTCCATTGACCAGTAAAGAATCAAATTTCAGTCAATATCTAAAGAAAACATTTCAGAGTATATATTGGAAAGACAAATACTAAAATGGATGCTCAAATACTTTGGTCACATAATAAGATGGGACCCTCTGGAAAACACTGATGCTGGGAAAGATTGAAAACAAAAGGAGAAAGGAATGATAGAGGATAAAATTAATAGTGTCATTGGAGCAATGGATGTGAGCTTGAACAGTGTTTGAGAGATAATGGAGGATAGAAGAGCATGCTATGGTCTATGGAGGTATTGGTCATGACTGAAAAAGAACATTCTATTTTGTATTATGTCTATATGAATATGTGTTTTGATGACCTCCCTTATCCCCCTGTCCCTCAACCCCCACCAGACTTTTAAGCTTCTTTAATATAGGGGTTATATTTTAAAAGGGAAAAAAACCTTTATCATTTTTTCAATGTTCTAATTACTGGATATAATCAATGTTTAATTAATGTTTGATTAATTATAGGAGATTCTAAAATATCATTACAATAGTAGTAATGACAGCAGTAATATAAAGAGCTGATATTTATATTAGCTGCTTGAGGATTTTAAGAGTCATCTTCAACATACTACTTTATCTGATTTTACTCCCTGTTACCATAAAATGATGAGGAAGCAAAACAAAAAATAAGATTCTAAAAACAATTTAATTAAGAAGAAGGAATGATCAAATAAATCTGGCAATCAATCATCAAGAACTTATTAAGAAGCTACTATGGGACTAGTTATTGTGCTGAACTTTTTTAATAGAAAGACATAAAAACTTACATTCTATCTGGGGAAACAGCATGTACAAATTTAAGAAAATACAAAGTATCGGGGTGGGAGGGGGAGCAGAAGCACTAGTAACTTGAGGGATGAGGAAAGGCCTCATGTAAGAGGTTCATCTGAGTTGAGTTTTGAAAGAAGCTAAGGATTTTAAGAGACTGACATCAGGAAGCAGAGTATTTCAACATGGGGATGATGATGTTGATGATGATGATGATGATGGTGATGATATCTAGAATTTACATAGCCTTAAAGATTGACACAGTGCTCTATAAATTAACTCTTTTGATCATCACAATGACCCTGATGGTGCCCCAGCAAAGTCAAAGAGGTGAGAGATGGACAAGAGTGTAACAACAAATAAGACAAGGTGATAGAATATGTCAAGGGGAATCAAGTGGAATAAACCTAGAAAAGTACACAGGATCCAAATTGCAGGAGACTTTTTGACAAAGAAACTCTTTATCACATACTGGGGAAAATATGATCATTTAATTAGAAGTGAGGAAATAGATCTGGAGTGAGAAGACTTAAAAAAATTGAACTACTATTTGTGAGTTTTGTCACCTGGTAGAAGTCATTTCCCTCCTATTACCTCAGTTTTACATACCTAAAATGAGAGGGTGGAATTACATGTTTATTTCAAATGCTAGTTCCATGAGCCAATGGCTAGAGAACCCCTTCAGTCTCTTCTAGTTCAAAATGTATGATCCTATGATCCTGTGCATAGTTCACAAAAAGAAAATCTGTCACACACAGAAACTGGTAATTTGCCTAGCCACGAAGGCAAAAGACCCAATGAATTCAAGAAGGCAGATGTTTTTCATTTCCCATTTTATCACTACAATGCAATAAAGTCAGAAATAAAAAAGGAAAAATAATTTTAAAAGAAATGAAAAATGTGAATGGAAAAAAAAATCAATCACTAAACAGATGGGTCAAAGAGGAAATGTACCACAAAACCACAATGGGGTATTTAACATCATAATACCACATTTACATAGTAATTTAAGGTTTTCAAAATGTTATTTTTCACAACAACCCATTTGAGTAGGTAGTGCCAATAATGAAAAAAATGAGGCCAGGGAGTGATGAAGCCAAGACCAAAATTCAGGTTATCTAATCAAAGATGAATTCTGTTTGTACTGTGCTAGGAAGAACAATGAAAGCATTTAGTAACTGTGTTCTATATAGCCATAGAAATAGGATAGCACAGTGAAAGGAGTACTGGGTTTTTAATGTCAGAGGACCTGGGTTCAAATTTTGACTCCATTTTATTAAATGGATGATATTTTAAAGACTTGTAACAAATTGCTTCACTTCTTTAGTCTTCAGCTTCCTGGACTTCATTTTACAGATAGAGATGCATTAGTCATGGAGATAAAATAATTTGTCCAAGTTCATGTAGATAATACATACCAGAGACAAGTTTTGAATCTGGTCTTCTGAATTGAAATTCAGTGCTCTTTCCATTGTACCATAATTTACCTAAGTGTACAGGGAATAGAGCCCTGGAGTCAAGAGGACTGAAGTTTGAATCCAGCCTCAGACACTTGACACTAACTAGCTGTGTGACCTTGGACAAGTCATTTATCCCTGATTGCCTCACAATCTGGGCTATCTCCAGTCTTCCTGATTTATATCTGGCCACTGGTTGCAGAAAAAGTGAGACTGGTGACTTGGCAGAGCATTCCCTCACTCAAATCCAATTCATGTGCTTGGCATGGTAAGACTTTTCTGATGTCACATATTTCCCCATGTATAAGATGCGCCTTTAATTTTGGGGGGTCTGAAATTTTAAGAAAGTATTACATAAAGTTATTGAACTCAAGTTTTATTTATCATAAAATTCATACAATTTTGCATCACTGTCCAAACTCTCATCCATTAGCTCGTCCTCTTCATTATTTATTGACAGATCATTATCTTAGGAGAGGCCCTGACTGCTCTCCTGCTTGTGCTCCAGTCTGGGGTTGACTGCAAGCATTCCCTGGGCAAGTCTGGTGGGTGGACGCATGGCCTAATCCATTCCCTTTCATGAACCTGAAACAGTAATTGTGTCCTTCTTTGAAATCAATCACTTCTTTTTCATCAGCAATTCTTTTGGCCTTCTGCTGAACCATTTTTGTGATCACAGGAATTCCAATGGACCTTTGCTCTTCAATCCATCTCTTCAATTCCCTCTCGAAATCAGGCCATTTGGCTGCTTTGCCTCACAGTGCCTTCTGCCAGGGCATTTTCAGTTGGGTTTCTTCTTCCAGGAGCCAGTCTTGGATTGTTTTTTCTCAGTTGAATGAGGACCAAACTGACATTCAGCAGCATGATTTCCATTCACTTTGGCAAACTGGATCACTTTGAACTTGAATTAAAACTTTTCTGAGCCATTTCTGGGCAGAATATGGCAAAATATCACCTAATATACTGATAAGAAATGCGAAACAATGAGTGCAAAGGCAACAAGCACAATCTACAACCACTGTATAAGAAGCTCCCAGTTTTTAGAACCCAAATGTTTCGAAAAAAGGTGCATCTTATACATGCAGAAATATCATATATATATGTATATATGTATATACACATACATACATACATACACAAGAACTATACAATCTTTTCAACCTTAA
Organism: Macrotis lagotis; assembly: GCF_037893015.1. Taxonomy (NCBI): domain Eukaryota; kingdom Metazoa; phylum Chordata; class Mammalia; order Peramelemorphia; family Peramelidae; genus Macrotis; species Macrotis lagotis. The sequence goes on from NC_133666.1 coordinate 659,584,182, forward strand.
AATGTTACATAGTTGTTATTATCATTGTGTAACCTATTTTTATTTGTACTGGAGTCTCATATAGCTGTGATAAGAAAACAATTAGAAAGCAATACAAAACTATGTTTCCAATCAGAATGTAGTTATACACTCCCTTTTGGACATTTAATTAATTAATTAATCTGAAACAAATTCAGCTAAAATTCAATGCATCTCTTATTATGTATGTACTGCATAGATTAAAGTATATTTTATTTTTTCATTATTATTCTTTTTTTGTCTGCCTCTTCTTTTTAACATGGCTAACATGGAAATGTTTTGCATGACTTCACATGTTTAATGTATAACAAATTGCTTGCCTTCTTAAAGAGGGAAGAGGGATGATAGAGAATTTGGAACTCAAGATCTTATAAAATTAATCTTAAAAATTGTTTACATGTAATTGAGAAAAAATAAAGTAGTATATACTGCCTAAAAACATTGCATGAGACTTTTGGAAAGACATAAGGATAATAAGGCAAAGTCCTGACTTCATGGAGCTTAAAATTACATGTGTGTAAATTAAGCGTAATGGATATTAGGAGCAGATGGGAAGATTTAAGGTATGAAAAAGATGTTGCTTATAATCACAGCATTTGAAAAAATTATTTCTCATAGATAAAGGAATAGATTCATGGAAGGTTTTATGGAAAAGGTAGCATTTGCTTTTAGTATTGAAAAAATTATGACATTGACAGACATAGAAAGAGGGTGAGAGATGTTGGGAGAAAGACCAATCATGTCTGGAACGGTAGATGGGAAACAGATAGAAAGAAAAACAGAGAAACAATGCACGTTATTGACATAAAAGTGAGAACATATCTTTGACAGCTAAGATTAAAAAAAATAATTGTAATATTTTGTTCAAGTGTATGCTAATAAACTGAAGACACCAAGTGAAATGGAGGTTTATTCATAATATTAAAAACTTCCATCCAAAACTGATGGAAAAAGATAAAGGCAACTAGAATAGATTAATTTCATCATAACAAATGAGGAATCATTTTATGGATCTCTCCCCTGAAAAAACACCTGAACTGGATATATTCAAGAAATTTTTTTAAACCTTCACATAACAAACAATACCAATTTAAAAATTACCAAGAGAAAAATGACATGCCTCCCAAGAGACATAGTCCTAATTGCCAATTCTGACAGAAACAATAATGAAAAAGAAAATTAATTATAGGTTAATCTCATGGAAATAATTACAATGATTACAGATACTGTTTTGATTTACAAAGCATTTATGAACATATAATGTCATTGGATCTTTACACCAACTCTGAGTTAGGCAATGCATTTTCTTCTATATCTGAAAGATGAAGTGACAGGCAGTGAGATTCAATGGAATAAGAGTCAAATGTCTCTAGGGTTACATAATCTCTCACTACCTTCTAGAATCTCAAGATTCTCATTTGTAGAATAGAAGAACATAGCTTTGAAGTCAGATACTCGAATTCAAATGCTTTTGGTGACACTGAACACTTTATGCCTTTGGGCAAATCACTTAATTTACAATTGGTCTCTGTTGCCTAATTTGTAAAATCGAAAGGATTGGTTTCTGAGGCTCCTTCCAGCTGCAATTAAAATCTTATTATTCTTTCCTTCCCTAAATCTGTGATCCAAAAATCATTTATTTGGTGTAGCACAGAAATGAGACTTAGATGCTACTCTTCCAAATCCAATATCAATACTCTTTCTTCCACATTTTATTTTCAAAAATAAATATAACTTAAGTTATATTTTAGCCAAAAAATCAATCAATAATCAACAAGTATTTATTAAGTATCTATGAGCCAATTACCATATTAGGTGAAGGAGACAGAAAGACAGTAGATCAAAGTTTCTACAAACAAGGCACTGTAGTCTAATTAAGGAGAAAAAATATAAAGTAGTTAGATACTCTTCAAATTGGTTGAGTAGGAGGCCACTAGCAGATGGGGTAGAGATCAAGAAAAGTCTATATACAGAAAGAGGTTCTTGAGATATGTCATGAAGGAAGACTTCTATTAGGAAGAGATGAGGAGGAAGAGGATTTTAAATATAAGGGAGAGACATTCCTATGCACTAAGATGAAAAATGTCATAAATGAGAAGATGGCTAGTTTGGTGGGATAACAATGTGGAAAAGTTATTCATGTGTGGGAATCTTCCTAGTGAATCTGGGAAGATATATTGTGGCCAGTTTGCAAAAGGTTTCAAAGGCAATGAAGGAGTCTATACTTTACCTTAGTGAGAAGAGGAATCCACTGGAGTGAGTAGCATGGTCATGTATGTACTTAATAAAATCACTTGGATATCACTGGAAAACTGTGTAGGATGGGCAAGAATGATGAGAGATTTGGGAAAGGGAGATCAATTAGGAGGCTATTGCAATAACCTAGATGAGCTATACATAGTAACTGTATTTATTAGTTTATTCTAAGCTATACCTATCAAACTTCCAAAGGATTATTTTATAGAGTCAGAAAAAATAAAGTGATAGCTTGTAAATTGCAAGGAGTTGGATATAAAAGATATTGTGGAGGCAAAATGGCAGGATCTGGCAACTGATTTGGTACATGGGATGAGAAGGAGTCAAGAATGATACCAAGCTTATGAATCATAGAAAAATATCATATTGCCTTCCACAGAAATGTGGAAACATGGTAAGGGAGTGAATCGGGACAGAGATGGGGTAAAGTTAACCAGTTCCATTTTGGGCAAATAAAGTTTGAGAAGTTACACAAAATCTACCTTAAGTATTTGATGTTGTGCATTGATGATATACCTTGATGCTGTGGGATTTAAACTTAGGAAAGGGAGAGGGATCAGATATATAGATCTATAAGTCATCTGCATGAAGATGATAGTTAAACTCATAGGAACTGATGAAGTCAACAAGAGACAATTTAGAGGGGAAAGACTATAGGACCTAGGAATTAGTCTTAGGAAATATTCACACTTTTGATGTGGGCTCTATGATGAAGCAATAAAGAAAACTGAGGAGAGTTTGCACAGATAGAAGTTAATATAGGAGAGAGGAGAGTTTCCAAGAGGAGGAGGTAGTCAATAGTATCAGATGCAGCAGATATGTCAGGAAGGATGAGAATAGAGAAATGACCATCAGATATGTCAATGAAGAAAACATTAGTAATTAATTGAGGAGAGCAGTTTTGGTTAAGTATAAAGGTCAAAAGTCAAACTGCAAAGTGGTCAACAATGTATAAGAAGGAAAGGCTGTGGAACCAGTGAGTGTAGAAGGCTTTTTCAATGACTTTGACTAAGAAAGAGAGAAGAGATATAGGTTGATATTTTGTTGGGATGGGAGAGTCCATTAAATGATTTTGTGTTTTTTAAGGATGGGGAGTACTTGGTATGTTTGAAGGTACTGGGAAGCAATGAAGCAGATTGGGGGGGGGAATTAAAGATTAGAATGGGGAATGATTAAAGTTCCAATCTATTGCACAAAAAAGAGGGAATGTGATTCAGGATACTTGTAGAAGGGTTGACCTTGACAAGGAAAAGGACCACATTAGTGTCAAAGAATGGAGAGAGAAAACAAAAAGTTGAAAAATGATGCCAAGATATTTTGAAATAAAGTGGAGAAGAGAAAACTTATGTGGAATGAATCCCCAGAAAGGTAAAAGGTGAGGTCCTCAACTGAGAGAGAGGAGGTAGGGGAAGATATTAGAAGCCTAAGGAGAGAAAAGATTTGAAAAGCTTTTGTGGAGAGTGAGCTAGGGAATCAGGGAAGAATGAAAGGATTGACTTGCTACAATGAGAGACTGGTTGAAATTAAATAATATGAATTTGCAATAGCAATAAGTCAAATGGATTATCCACTGTTAGCAAGTAGAATTTATCCCAGAAATTCAGGCATTATTAAATATAAAGAAACTAGCTCAATTTACTAATAACCATGAAAAGAGTGATTACAAAAATAATACTTATCATAACAGAATACCATGATTTAAATGAGAAGCAGTATAGCACAATGAATAGAGAGCTGGTCTTGACATCATAAGGTCATATCTTGTCTCTCTCAAGCCATTTAACTTCTTAGTGCCCTCTTCTAAGAAAATGAAGTAAAGACAAATTTGTACGGGCAAAAAACTCTACAATGGCACTTTACTTTTCTGATGAAATCATAGTTGTATTCAGCTCCAAAGGTTTCTAGAACACTAAACATCCATTATCTCATTTAAGCCTCATAATCTTGTGTTCAAGAGCTTCTATTAAGCTTCTACCATTTTACAGTCGACGAAACTGAGGGTCAGAGGGGTTAAATGAATCTCCTCTATTGTCTCGCAGTATGTTGGAGGTGAGGTTGGAACTCAGGGCTCTGCTGAGCCCTGAGCCCATTTAAATAAATGCAGAAAATAATTATTTGGTAATATTCAATATCCAAAATCTCATCCGGCTTTTAAAAGAATAAATGGCAACATGAAAATGATAGGCTAATGAATTTGATTTTTTTCTCCCCAGCGCAATTCTAGATTTGCATTATTAAAGGAATCATTTTTGATCATCTAGAAAGGGAAATAGTCATGACAAAGAACAGGCATGTGATTTTTAACACATGCCAAGTGGGTCTAACCTAATTTCTTTTTATTTTTTGACAGGTTGACTAGGTTGGTATATTAAAGTATTCTATAGACAAAATATCTCAAGTTTAGCATTACATTAGGGAAAGTCTTTCATTCCATCCTTGTGGATAAGATAAAAAGATATATAGACAACATGATAATACAGTTAGATGGATCTGGAACTCATTTATCAAGCAGTGATGGAATGAGGTGACTGATACTGTTTCTCAGACTTCAGAGATCAGACAGTTGGTTAAGTGAGGCAAATTTTAATCTTAGATCAGATTCCACATCAAGGTTATTTCAATAGTTAGATTTCAATGCAATAAAAGCAGCTTCCTGACTTCTATGATGGATTTCCTTTGGAATGCCCAAAAAGAACCTTTTTTCATGATACAGCATAACTTTAGAAGCAGAAGAGATTTTAATGGTCATCTCTTTCAAAATAAAGATATTTTAATATAGATAGATAGATAGATGGATGTAGATGATATTTTCCCTTTATTTTCAAAGAGGACCACTACATCAGGGAGGTGATGCCATGACAAGCATATGAGTTGGATTTGAGTGAAAGGGTGCTGTGCTAAGTTACCAGTCTAACTTTCTCCTGGTTCCAGTGGCTAGATATGACTCCGAATGACTGGAGATGACTTTGGATGTGAGCCAGTCAGTGTCCAAGGCCAGATTAAAATTCCAGTCCTCCTGACTCCAAGGCCAGTGTTCTACCCACTGCTCCATTTAGCCACTTGACAATTACTAGTTGTGTGACCTTGATCAAGTCAATTAACACTGATTGCCTCACATCCAGGGCCATCTTCAATTATCCTGAATAATATCTGGCCCCTGGAATCAGGTGGCTCCAATGGAGAAAGTGAGGATGGTGATTTGGCACACCAACCCCTCACTCAAATCCAATTCAAAAAATTTGTCTTGGCATCACCTCCCTGATATACATTATATTATATTATATAGATACATACAAATATATGTATAAAGATATATCTATCTATCTATATATATATATATATATAATATGGATGACTATATATCTCTCTATATTTGTTTATATAAATATACACAAAGACATATTTTTTCTCTTTTTTATGCCAAATGATAAAAGCATTTATATAGTGCTAGTTAGGAAAAACAAGAAAACTTAGATCAAGGAAACTGGTTCTCTCACTTTCAGCAAATAGAGGGAAAAAAATTAAAGCAGTGTCAGATAAGATCATTGTCAATGTGACTGCAATCATGAAATTAAAAGATACTTGCTCCTTGAAAGGAAAGGTATGCCAAATAGGGATAGCATGCTCAAAAGTAGAGATATTCCCTTACCAAAAAAGGTCAAATCTATGAATTTTCCAGTATCAATGTATGACTGATATGTGTTGGATTGTAAGAAAATTTGAGTGCTACAGAATTAAAGCTTTCAAATTATGATGCTGGAGAAGACTTTTGAGAGTTCTTTGGACATCAAAGAGGACAATTCCATAAATACCTAAAGAAATCAATTCGACTACTCATTTGAAGGATAAATACAAAGGCTGAAGATGAAATAATTTGGCCACATAAGAGGAAGATAGGACTCATTAGAAAAGTCCCTGATGCTAGGTAAGATTGAGGACAAAAGAAGGAGGTGACAGAAGATAAGATGGCTAATGTCATGGAAGTAACAAAAATGAGCTTGAACAGACTTTGGGAGACATTGGAGGATAGAAGGATCTGTAATACTTTGGTCCATGAGGTTATGAAGCAGTGAATATGATCAAATGAATTAAAACAACAGGAAACATGAGCCAGATACTGTGTTAAACACTTTACAAATTTATCTCAATTGATCTTCACAATAACCTTTGGAAATAGGTGGTATTATTATCATTATTTTATAGCTGAGGAAATTGAGGCAGACAGAGGTAAAATGACTTGCCCAGGGTCACACAACTAGCAAATAACTTAAAGATCCATTGATTTCAAACCTTCCTGATTTCAGTGCTGGCATTCTAGCCTTGACACCATCTAGCTGTCTTTTAATGACACATCTATGAAATATAAGCATCATCATAAAAATTTCCCATTTCATCTGAACTAAAGAAAAATAAAACTGATAAGGCTTCATTGATTTCTGAATTCTTATACTCTGCATTTGCACTCGGTTATTTGCTACAGGTTGAGAACCAACCAGTCAGCCAACAAATATTTTTAAAGTTCTTACTTTCTTTGCCAAGGATTGAAGAAGGAATATTTCATACACATATGTGTATGTGTGTATGCAGAATATGCATACATATATGCATACACTCATTTACATCTATGGTTTCTGCTTTCAAGTTCAATGGGGAAGACAAGATACATATAGTATATGGAATCTAATTGTGAAGGGAAAAGCAGTTACAGCTAGAGGATCCAGGATAGTCTTCCTGTAGAAGCTAACATTTAAACTGAGTTTCTCAGGGAAGCCAGCCATTCATGAAACAGAGGGTTCTGGAATTATTTCCCAGCTCACTTTTACTGACTCCCCAGCAGGTGATTAATCTTTCTCATTTCAAGAATTTTATAAATAACCCTGAAAGCTTAAAAGTTTATTTCTCTAATACCATAGCTCATGAACCTTTACCTTTTCACTTTATTATCAGTTCATATCCATTAGTAAGCAAACATCATTGGCTTTTAGAAATGGGGTTTACTTTGGTACTTTAAGAAAAAATAGCTGATATGAAAAAAAAAATTCCCTCAAAGTTGGAGACAGTCCTCAAGGTCATACCCAGTCCATACAGCCCTAGTTTAAAAAGTTTTTGCAGGAGAAGGGGTAACTCGCAATTCTTTGTTACTAGTAATTCTTTTTTCACTTCTTTGTGAAGTTTTCACAATTTCCCCTTAGCCAGGATGCCTCTTTCTGTTGGACTAGTAGAGTTCTATAAAGCTATCTTTCCTGAGAACAACTAAGTTGTCCTTCAGCTCCCAATACATGGCCTTAAGATGTTCTAGGGACAGTGATAAGATACTGATGAGAAATCCAAATCCTCTGACCCTTGAAAATACACAAGGTCATTCTTTGCTTCTCTCTAGCAGGAGTTTGACTGAAATCAGTTATACCACCTAGCTGATGGCCATGCTTTGAACTTGCTTGCTATTTTATGTATAACTCTTGGGTTATGAATGAATCTCTTCATTCTATCCCAATATCCTTCCTGGGAAACATCATTTAACATTTAACATCCAGTGACTTTCATGACTTCTAATTGAGTAAGGATATTTCACACCTGATTTTATACCTCTCCATTGATTCAAATAGTGGTTCTCATCTGGTTTAAGGTAGTTGATGTATTATGGAAGTGATTGATTTCATTGGTTCTCTCTGCTCTTTTATTGAGAGATAGAAGTGAAAGGGAACATTTTAGGCACGAGAGACAACCTGTGCAAAGGAATGAAGATAAGACATTGTGCCATATGCAAGAAATAGCAAAGAAACCTTCATCATTTTTCTCTTTCAATATACCTTTTGGTTTTTGTACAAGCTAGTTCTTCCCTTTGGAGAAGGGAGGAAATAACAAAGAAAGTTCATTATCATTTTGTACATTGAAATAATAAGTGCAGTTACTAAGGAATACCAGTGCTATAGTATACAAAGGACTGTTTCTGAAATGAGAATAAGTTGAAATCTCAGACCTGCCATTTGCCACTGTGGACAAGTCAGTTTAAATGTCTAAATTTGGTTTTCTTAACTTTAAAATGACAGGGATATGCCAGATAGCCTATAAGATCTCTAGTTCTAGATTTATGTATGCCATTGGTATTTTTTCTTTTAAAATAATTTTTAATGATTTTTCTCATTGAATGAAAAAAATGCCTTTTCTCTGCTTCAAAAGAAAAACAAAGTCCCTATTTACAAACATGTATAGTAAAATAAACTAAATGATGACATTAGTCATATGACCAAACATACAAATATTGTCTTAGTCAACACCTGCAGACCACCAGCTAATCATGAATCTTCTTGAATTTTGATTGCTCACTGCATTTATAGTTCCTAAGCTTTTCAAAGATACTTGTTTTTATGATATTATTGCATAAATTGTTCTGGTTCTGCTCACTTCATTTTACATCATACGTTTGTATATTTGGGGTCAAAATATATTCTAATTGATTTATTTCTTCTTAATTGGCTGGGAATTCATATTATTTATTTTTAATAAAAATTTGTCCTTCTTTTTTCTTTAAAATTCAAATTAGCTAATGTCAATTATTTCATTTTTAAAAACTCCCAGTTTCATTTAATAATTCAATGTGTGGGGCTTTTATTTTTACTTTTAACATTGTTAAACTCTGATTTTCAGCATATCTATTTTGATGCTTAATTGTGAATTTTAAGTTTGCTTTTCCAGTTGCATTCCAAATTTATTGATTTTTCTCTTTTATTAATGGAAATGTTCAAGACATATATTTTCTGCCAAGGACTTCTTTGGCTACATTAGAAATATTTTGGTTTGTTGTCTAATATTGTCACTATCTTTAATGAAATTATAAATTGTCTATTATTTTTTCATTGGTCCTCCCACTTTTAAAGATCATGCTTTTTAGTCTCTAATTAATTTATGATCATTTTTTCAGTGACCCTTTATAGAATACTTTTCATTGCATTATGGTGTGTTAAAGATGCATTTATTATTTCTGCCATTCTGGAATTGTTTGTATGGTTTCTTTATGAATAATTTTTGTAAAGGTGCTTTGTATAGCTGACCTATATTAATATTCCTTTTTATTCATCTAACTTTTTTGAATCCTTGGGTTCTTAACTTCTTATTTATTTTTTTATTAGATCCATATATTTCTGAAAGGAGCAAATTGATATTCCCCCACTATTGGGGTTTTTCTCTATAATTCTCCATATTAATAATTTTATAATTTATAAATATTTAGAACTTATATCATATGATACATTTCTATTTAGTACTGATGCTAATTAGTTGTCTTTGGGGTAACTTTCAGCGATATATAGTTTCCCTGTTTACATCTTTTGATTAAATCTTCTTTTTGATTTTTTTTTAGGTTTTTGCAAGGCAAATGGCGTTAAGTGGCTTGCCCAAGGCCACACAGCTAGGTAATTATTAAGTGTCTGAGACCGGATTTGAACCCAGGTACTCCTGACTCCAGGGCCAGTGCTTTATCCACTGCACCACCTAGCAGCCCCCTTCTTTTTGATTTTGTTTTATTTTTCCTGTTGTCTTGCCTGAGATCATTATTGTAATCCCTGACTTTTTAAAACTTCAAACCAATTTTAACTTAGTATGAATTTTTGTTTCAAGTATGCTTCTTAAAATTATTATTGAATTATGTTTGTAATTCTGTTTTTTTAGTAAGTTCATCTCATTCAAACTTAGTTATAATATTTAACTATATTTTTCTCTATTCTATTCACTCATACTTTTCCTTTTCTTTGTTTCCTGCCCTATCTTTATTAAGAAAAAGGCATGACAAGAATCAGAATGAGCTTTGTACCAATGCTCTAGGTATGATGCAATATTTTTCTGCTTCTTTTACCCCATTCTCTTACCCTCATCTAAAACTAGTCACGGGTTCTTATCCATTTTTTCTTTTTTTAAATTTTTGTTTATTCCTTTCCATATATTTTTAAGATAATCAAGACTCAAAACCAGTTCCATGCATTGTGTCCTATCAATACCCTCTACTTCATTTGATGATACTAGGCTTCTAATGGAACCCAAGTATCATATCATATTAGAATATAAATAACTTATCCTTGCTTATTTAGTGTCCAAAAAGGTAACCAAACAAATTCCTTGTATGATGCGACAAAAGTATCATATACATATTATAATGTAAATAACTTATCCTTCCTCTTTTAGTGTCCAAAAAGGTAACCAAACAAATTCCTTGTATGATGGGACACAAGTATCATATACATATTATAATGTAAATAACTTATCCTTCCTCTTTTAGCATCCCAGAAGGTAACCAAACAAATTCCTTGTATGTTCCAAATAGCCTTGACACTTCAACTAGGATGGTCGAAACAAAAAAAAAATACTATTTTGATTTCTTGGAAAATGTACCAAAATGTTTTGATTTCCTTTATTATATTTCTCTTGATTCTTATATTTGTATTTCAAAGTTTCTACGATGTTTTGGTCTTAATTCTAGGAATTTTAATGAAATATTTCATTAAGGGTCCATTTTTCCCATAGCATTATGCACAATGTTATTCATTGTGTTATTCTTGATTTTAATTCTATATCCATACATCATACTCTCCATTTATTTTCAGAAATGACTGCTCAATTTTGTGTGATACTGGCTATAGTTCCCCAGTACTCTTAATTCTTTCTTTCTGACTGCTTGTATTATATTTTCTTTGAATAGGAAGTTTTGGACTATAGTTTTGGACTATAATATCCTCAAGATATTTTTTTTTTCATTTGAGAAGTTTCTTTTAGAGAGTGACAGGTAGATTATATTTGTTTTTACTCTAACTTCTGGTTTTAAGATATGTTAACAGTTTTATGATTTCTTGAAATATAGTATCTAGTCTCTCTCTCTCGATATATATCACTTTTTAGTCAAGGCTTTCTAGATTTTTTATCTGTTTTTCAGGTCAGTTGCTTTTGCTATGAGATAACATGCATTTTCTTCTATTTTTTCAATCTTTTAGAAAATTTTAATATTTCTTATTGTCTTATGGAGAAGTAATTAACTTCTGTTTGAGCTATTCTAATTGTCAAGAAATCTGTTGTTTGGACAAGGTCTACCTCTTGTCTCAAAAATTGATAATTCTCTCTATTTCTTTAGAGCTCTCACATCTTTTTCAATAAAAATAATTTTTAATTTAAAAAACTTCTTGCTTTATCTCTTTTAGGAATACTATTGCACCTAGGCCTAATAGTTTTTTTTTTTAATTAATTAATTAATTTATTTAAGACAATGGGGATAAGTGACTTGCCCAAGGTCATAGAAGCAAGGCAATTAATAAGTGTCTAAGGTCTCATTTGAACTCAGGTCCTCCTGACCCCACAGCTGGTACTCTATCCACTGCACCACCTAGCTGCCCCACCTAATAGTTTTTATTTGAAACTTTTCCATATAGAGGTTTTGAAATCTGGGTCCTTGTTTTGAATGTTCCTGTCACAATGTTAGTTTTTTATGATTAGATTCTTTTGTTCATTTCTCTGCTTACTCATTCTTTCAACTTCCTTTCTGACCTCTGAATTTATGTTAGGATTGAACTCTACCTAGTTCCTCAGAGAGTACCTTCTTTTGGTTATATCTTCTTGCACTCTGCTGCTGATTTCTTGGGGGTATTGAGTATTATGTTATTCCAGGATCTCAAGGCTAGCTCAGCCATAATGCTTCCATGCTTCCAAAACATTCTGATAAAGGATAAAATTTGCTCTGAAGGCTAGGTGCTCCTGATGTGTATCTGGGACTGAGCAATGTGTGTGGGCTTGAAGCTGGAGTAGACTACTGATAAACTCAATCACTATTAGCCTTCTGGAAAGCTCCACTGTTCCATGTAACAGAATTCAGACTTCCCTTTGGTCTGAGATTCCTGCCCTGATTATTCCATTGTAGACTTTAGCTAATGTAGAATGTAACTGAGATTCTGCTCAACTTTTATGTTCTGAGTCACACACAGTATTTGCTTATTATTTCTTCACAGTTCGCTTCATGTCAGTTCTGAGTAATGAGTGATGGAGTTGCCAAATGGTTCTTATTCCTACTTTTTGCACAATGTCTTTTCTTTGTTGCTCTAGGACCTTTCCTTGCTCTGGTGTCCTTGGTCCCTGATTAATGTCTATCCTGAAAGGTGTCAGTTTACTATTCCTGGCTAGATCTCACCTCTGGCACCTACAGATCACTCTATTTCTTTATACTGCTCTGGACTACAAAATTTTCTCACTGTGATTTTTTAAAATTTTTTCAATTAAGACTAAATCTGGTACATTTTCCAGGTCTTTGTGGAGGAGTTTCTGGGGAGCACTACCTATTCTAACTATTTCTATCTATTTTCTGTTTTTGTCTTGTCTCTTATTGATTTCAATGTTAACATTAGTATTATTCAATAGTATCTTTTTTTCTAACTGGTAACATGAAAAATATTACAAGTCGTCCTCTGTTACTTCAGATAAAAACCTTATAATTATTCTTGTAAAGTTTTCATATGTTCCTTGGTAGGTTTCATGTAGAAGGTGGTGCTTAAGCTAAGTTTTAAAGGAAACTAGGACTCTGAAAAGTTGTATTGGAGGTAAGGGCATTCTAAGCATTGGAGAAAGCTTGTACAAAGGTTGTGAGGTGAAGTGCTTTGTGTAAGGAACATTGAGAAAATCAGAAGAGTTGAACTATAAATGATTTGAAATAGTTTAAAATATTATAGACATGTATATGTATGTATCAATGTATATAGATACACACACATACATGTATATATATATATATATATATATATATATATATATATATATATGGAGGAAAGAGAGAGAGAGAGAACTAGAAAGTTAAGCTAGAGCTAATTTGTGAATAGAATTAAATCCCAAGCAGAAAAGTTTGTACTTTTTCACGTAATAGTGAATCTATGCAACCTTTTGAACAGAAAAGAGATATTATCAGACCTGTATTTTAGGAAAATCACTTTGGTGTCTGTGGAGGAGAGAAGGGAGAGAATTGAGATTGGCAGATTAATGAGGAGGCCATTACGATAATCCAGGAGAGAGGTGATAAGGGATTGCACCAAGGTGGAGGTCCTGTGAGAAGAGAGAGGAGAATGGATGAATAATGTAATAGTGAAGTTGTTATTCTCATTTAGCAGATGAGATTTTAGAAAAGTGAAATGGCAATCTCAAATTTACCCAGCTAGGACATGTCATCTAATATCAGAGATGTTATAAAGGAAGAAATGACAAAATTTGGCTCCTGATTAGCTATGTGGATGATGTGAGTGAAAATGAAGAGAATCTGTGACCTAGTGGGTCCTAGGATTATACATATAAAACTAGAAGAGGTATCTGAGGGCATCTCTATTTTAGAAAGGAATTAAGGCTCAAAAAATACAAGTGATTTGAATCCAGCTCCTATGATCCAGCTTTCTTTCTTCTGAACTTATTTCTGGAGAGTTGATTGAGATACATAGAGGTTAATGATTTCCTCAGTATCCTGTAACCAGTCAGTTTGAGAGACAACTTGAATTTTTAACCCAAGTTTTCCTGATGCCTGTCTAGTCACAACATCATTATACTATGATCACTCTTCTTTGGGGAAATTACAATATAACAGCTCATAGGGTCATAGGACTCACAAATTGGTACAGGGGTTGGACATAATCAGAGATCATTCAGAGAACCAAGATGTAAGAATCCATGAATATGCTTAGTGTTTTGTATTTGGATTTTGGAAGTATCATGGTCTTTGGCACACACACTAGAAGAATCACTCAGGTGAGAGGCTATGTCTCTAGGGATTACTAATGATTACTTTGTATTTCAAGATCTTGGGAGGCGAGACATCTAGAACCTAACTGATAGATGTAGGTTTCCTTGACAGACTGAGACAATATCCAGTGGAGGGCAACCAAGGTAGTGACCATGAGTTCTTTTCATATTAGACCCAGTTAAAAGACTTTTCCTGATTCCCCAGCTTCCAGTGTCTTTCCCTCAAAGGTTACATTCCATTTACTCTGTAAATACTTGTATGTATAATTCTTATTCACATGTTGTCTCCCTCACAAAAATATAGATTATTAAAGGGCAAGAAATATTTTTGACTTGTCTTGTATGTCCAGAACTTATCACAGTTATTCAATGATACATGTTTGTTATTTGATTGAAGGATCTAGACATGATCCCTTAGGCTGAGGAAAAATAGGGTGTGGAGGGACATCCTAGCCAGATTCAGGAAGACAGAGGGTTGCTGTGTGAAAGAAAAATTAAAATTATTCTTGGCTCTGGAGAGGAAAATAAGGAATACTTGGAGAGGAAGATGCAGAAGCAATTGCTTGAGGTAAGGAAACAAGTTCCCAACAAATGGAATTGCCTAACAATATCATTCAGAGTGTTCCTGAGATTTATATATTTAAAGGGATGAAGCCATATACAATGAAGCCATCTGAACTATATTTAGGACATGTATGCATGTCTATTGCATAAATACAAATGCGTATGTATACATTCATATACACATGCAAATATGTATGTATGCACATATGAATATATGCAATATATATGTACCTGGGACAATACATATATTGGGGCAATTATCCAAAATCACTGAGGATAAACATACAAAGGGTGAGAAGAGATTCTAAACTTCAGTAAAGTTTGGCTAGGGTGAAGAGAGTGTAGGATAGGAAAAGAAATCAGTCCACCTTATCATGTAGTCCTTTCCACTTTTAATAAATTATTTTTGCCTGCTGGTTGGTAGTCTGTTGCTTCTATGCTGCTGAAGGACCACTAATGCCAGCACCCTTATCACTAGTGAATTTAGTTATCAGATGAATGATAAAATTCCATAGACTTATAAATTTAGAGGGGCTCCTGGCTGGCACAATCGATAGAGTGCTAGATCTGGAGTCAGGAATCTTGAGTTCAAATGTGACTTCAGAAACTTTCTAGCAATGTGTCCCTGGGCAAGTCACTTAGCTCTGTTTGCTTCAGTTTCCTTATCTGTAAAATGAGCTTGAAAAGGAAATGGCAAATCACTTCAGCATCTCTGCCAAAAAAACACCAAATGGGGCCAAGAAGAGTCAGACATGAATGAAATCACTGAACAACAATGAAATTGGGGGAAATAATAACATCTTCCTATTGGTGTTGTTGAAATGATAAGATGAGATAATGTCAGTGAAGGCCTCTGCAAACATTTAAACTCTATATAAAATCATAGAGTCAGAAGCCTTCTCTACGGCCATCTAATAAAACTCCCTTGTTTAAAAAAAAGGTATATATTTTATTTTCCCCCAATTGCTTAATAAAACATTTTAAAATACTTTTAAGGTTTGAATTTCAAATTCTATCCTTTGCTCCTTTCTTCTTCTCCCTGAGACAGAAAGCAATTTGATAGTTTGTGTATATATATATATATATATATATATATATATAATGTATATATATATGCAATCATGTAAAACATGTCCATATATACAAGAAGGTGAGTAAAAAAGAAAAGAACGTGAACAAAACCATGTTTCAGTCTATATTCAGAAAGTATCATTTATTTCTGTGCAGGCAGAGAGTATGCTTCATCATGGGAACCTTTGGAATTGCTTTGGGTCATTGTATTGCTGAGACTAGGCAAGTCATTCACAGTTCTTCAGTGAAAGCACTGCTGTTACCTTGTACAAAGTTCTCCTGGTTCTGTTCTCTTCACTTTGAATCAGCTCATGTAAGTCTTTCCAGTCTTTTTTTCTGAAACCATCCTGCTTATCATTTTTTTTGCCAATAATATTCTATCACAATCATATACAACAATTTGTTTAACCATTCTCCAATTGATGGGCATCCTCTTAATGTCCAATCCATAGCCACCACAAAAAAGTTGCCATAAATATTTTGGTAAAAATATGTCCTTTTCAACTTTAGGATGTCTTTGAGTTATAGACTTAGAAGTGGTCTTATTGGATCAAAGGGTATATATCAATTTTATAAGCCCTTTGATAATAGTTCCAAATTGCTCTCCAGCATGGTTGGATCAATTACAACTCCACCAACAGTGGATTAGTATTTCACTTTTACCACATCCCCTCCATTTCCAACATTTTCCTTTTTTTCACATTGACTAATCTGATGCATGTGAGGTGATAACTTATTATTTTAATTTTCATTTCTCTCATCAGTAATGATTCAGAGCATTTTATTTTTATGTGACTATAAATAACTTTGATTTTTTTGCCAGAAGACTTCCTGATCATTTGCTTTGACCATTTCTCAATTGGGGAATGACTTATTTTTTCCATGTTATCATACTTTATTATTATATCATCTCTAAGACTATTAAACCATTCGTTATTATTCCTCTATGTCACAAAGATGTATGAATTATTTTTTTCAGGAAAGAAATGGAGGCCAAGAGAAGCAAATATACTTTCCCAATGTTATACAAGTAGTGTGCTATTTGAACCCAGATCATCTGAAGTCCAGTCAGGATCATTTCCTCCTGCAGAGTAATTTCCTTTCAATATGCATCCTTAGCTTTGGTTGCAACACACTTTATCTGTCTCATTTGTGTGTTTGATGTTATTGATGTTGGAGCTACACCACACATCTTTGTTTCCCCCAGAGAAATAGATCAGCCCATTGATGCATTTAAAGTCTGGAATAAAAGAGAACAATCCTCATTTGACTACTATCTTGGGTTAAGGGAGATAATATCACAAATTAAAGCTGTCTCAGAGGATAATGAGCTTGTCATTGTTCAGGGATTTCAGGGGCAGAGTCTGGACTTGTGTGGTGTTAGAACATTAGCCATTAAAATATCTCTGGAAAGGGAAGAAAATCATTATATGACTCACAATTCTGGAAGGATTTGCAGTATACTTTTCTAACACTATTTTGTCGGGTGCCATATTCTTTGAATAAGGTAACCGTAAAGTTTCTATCTTCATTTAGCAGATGAGGGAGCTGAAATTTTTAGAACAGTGAGATGACATTCTCAAACTTACCTAGAAAGGAAGTGTCATCTTCAAATTTGAATTCAAGTCTTCATATGACAAGTCAAGGATTTTTCCTTCTACATTAGAGAAACCTAATATAGAATGACTGTCATCTTGGATTGTGATTATAGTTACTTTATTATTTGTGGGCAGGTAACCAAAGGAGTGGGGAGCAGCTTTAAAGGGACATTCATGATATTTCTAGATAAAACTAGAATATCAGTTCTAACTTGGAAGCTCAGAGACCTAAGTTCTCCCCTCAAAACTAATTCTGAACTTCAGAAAATTATTGGAGAAGACGGATGTCTAATTGGGTTGTTTCAGGATAAATTGTCTGACAGATAGGAAGACATTTTGAAGAAAAATGGTCAAAACCTCTAGACAAATTAGATTTCCATTATTGAAAGTATATTCACCTTTCCCTCTTCTTTGCAGATACTATGGGAGTGGAACATTCAATACACTGTTTGACATGGTTGATGAGTTGGTTAGGTTTTCTGAATTTTTTTCTTGGCAAAAAGGCTTTATTATAAAGGATATTTCATTTTATAGGGAAAGGATTGTATTTTGGGAATGATGATGATCCAAAAGAAAATACCAGTAAAAAAAATAAGATTTGAAAAATTGAACATGGAGTCTATATACAAGGAGAAAATGATAGTTCCGCTTTTAGACTCCATTTAGATCATTGTGTTCTGTTCTGGTCAGCATATTTTACTAGAAATGACCAAGATTAGTCATCACGAACTAGAAAACATGGCATTTGAGAGTCAACTGAAGGAAATGAGATTGTTTAGCTAGAAAAAGATGTAGAGAGAGAGAGACATAATAACTGCCAAAGCATTTGAAGGGCTTCAATGTGAAGTAGGAATTAGTCCCAGTGGGCAGAACTAGGGCCAGCCCGTGAAAGTTATAGAAAGACAGATATAGGCTTGGTGTAAGCACCTAATTGCTAACAATTACAACTAGCCCAATGCACAATACCCTACTTGAGGGGTCAATGGGCTCCACATCCAAGGGAAATCCTTCAGTTAGAGGCCAAATAATCTCAGAGTTGGGACACTGTAGAGGAGAGAGGATTTCTATTCAGATTCAGGCTGAACTAGATATTCTTTGAGATCACTTCCAGAGTCTGATCTTTATGCCCTTAGTTTTATTCTTTCTTTCTGAGTTTAGAGCAGAATAAATCTAGACAGTCTTACCTAGCTAAAAGGAGTGGATTATAGCATCAGTCACCATTTTGTGGACAGTGCTTTGAAATAGATTAGAGTCTTATCTGAGGGAGCCAAGGCAGCAAAGGGAAAAAGTAGTTTTAGGAGGATGAAGCAGAGGTTAAAATTTTGGACTAGTTGTAATAACAAATAGAGTGTGACAGAAGACTAATATTTCTCCTTCTTAAGCTTAGTTTATTTTCTAAACCTTACAATCTTTCTGGTGAAGTCAGGAATGGTAGAATGAGAGAGAGAAACAGTGGGAAGGAAGGGAATAAATATTCATTGTGGCAGGTACCTGGGCTATGTGCTTTAGCCATGTTTCATTTGATCTGGGGAGGTAAGTACTACTTTAATCACCATTGTACGACTGAGGAAAGTGAGACCAAATGAATTGTCCAAGGTCATATAGCTAGTAAGTATTAGAGGCTAGAATTTTAACTCAGGTTTTCCTGACTCCAGTTCTAGCATTCAATCCAATCTGCCACTCAGCTTCCTCAGGGAAGTCTGGACTGTTTAGGATCTACTGGGTACTTGTCACTTTTGGCTTCTCCTTCAGATAACAGTAATAATTGATATAACTACTTAGTGCTTAGATTGGATGTATTTTGTATGTGTCTACACATGTTCATGTTTACTCTAACAAGAGATTATAAACTCCAAGAAGGCAGGGAGTTTTCCCTTTTTGGTTTTGCACATTGATAGCTTAGCTTAGTAGTTAGAATAAAGTTGATACATTAAAATACTTGTTTATTTAGATTGATTTTAAGTTACTTTAAGGATTTCAAATATCATATACCACTATACCATGGGTATATATACTATATACTATAGTATCAATACTATGGGTACCATAGTCAGTTTTTTACAGAAGATATAGAAGTATTTAGCAAAATTGATTAGAAACCAAACCTAAAAGGATTTATAAGAAACACTGGAAACAGAGAGACAGAGAATTAAAATCAATGACTAGAGTGGAATCTATTATATCAGCTTCAGTGGATATAAAAAATGCACGGGTATCAGTCATAATATCAGACAAAGCAAAAGTAAAATTAGATCTAATTAAAAGGGATAAACAGAGGAACTACTTGCTAAAAGGTTCTATAGACAATGAAATAATATCAAAATTAAATCATATGCACCAAAATACACAGCAACCAAATTTTTGAAAGAAAAGTTAATTGAATTATAGGAGGAAGTAGATAATAGTAAAGCTATACTTGTAAGGACCTCAACTTTCCTCTCTAAGAGATAGATAATTTAAAAATAAAATAAAAATAAATAAGAAGTCAAGAAGATGAGAAGAATTTTAGAAAAATAGACATACATAAGGTAAAAATATGGATAAATTTATTTAAATATTAAGGGTTATATAAGTAAATTAGGGAAGTGTGGGAAAAGTATCTGTCAGGTCTTTGGAAGAGTTTATGAACAATCAAAAGAAAGAACATCATGGGAAATAAAATGTATAGTTTTGTTTATTTGAAATTAGAAACATTTTGCACAAACAAAACCAATACAGTCAAAATTAGAAGTAAACTGGTAAGTGAAAAAAAATTTATATCATTTTTCTGATCAAAGCCTCATCTTTCTTTTTGTTTATTTCTTTTTTTGTGGAGCAATATGGCCAGATTTGAACTTAGGTCCTCCTGACTGCAGGGTCACCACCTAACTGCCCCTTCTCTTTCAAATATATAAGAAATTGATTCAAATTTATAAAAAATAAGAGCCATTTTCTAGTTCATGAATGATCAAAGGATATAGTCATTCTGATGAATTTCCAGAAGATGAAATCAAAGGTATCTAGTACCATAAAAATGTTCCATATCATTACTTTTTTAGAGAAATGCACATTAAAACAACACAGATGTTCCATTTGACACCTATCATATTAACTAACATGACAGAAAAGAAAAATGACAAATGTTGACAGGGGTGTCAAAAATTAGGACACTAATTCACTGTTTGTGATGTGAAATATTACAACAGTTATGAAGAACAAATTGGAAATATATATATACATATATATATATATATATATATATATATATATTAGCCCAAGAGTCTATGAAAGGACTACAAAACTATGTATTCCTTTTGATCCAGAAATACTACTACTTATCCCAAAGACATTAAAGAAAAGGGGGGGAAATGTATTTGTACAAAAATATTTATATCAACTTTTTGTGGTGAAAAAAGAAATGGAAATCAAGGAAATGCTCATTAGTTGGGAAATGACTGAACAAGTTGTGGGATAACATGAATAATATTGTGCTATAAGAAATGATGAGTAGGGCAATTTTAGAAAGACCTGGGAAGACTGATATGAACTCATGCATACAGAAATAGGAAGAACCAGGAGAACAATAAACATAGTAACAATAATATAATAACGGTGCTCAACTATGAAAGACTTAGTTATTCTAATCAAGAAAATGATGCATGACAATTCCAAAAGACCCTTGATGAAAAATGCTATCCACCTCCACAGAGAGAACTGATGGGTTGAGAGATTGAAGCATGCCATTAACATTCCTTTATTTTTCTTGTGTTTTTTGTCTGTGTTATCTTTAGATAATATGAAACTATGTTATGCTTCACTTAACATGTATAACTGATAGCAACCAGGAGCAGGGAGGAGTGGAAAAGATAAAGGGAATTCAAAACTTGAATTTTTTTAAAAATGAGTGCTGTTTTTAAAAATATGCAATTAAGAAATATTTAACAAAATAACTAAAATCTAGTTTTAAAAAGGAGAAATGATGCTATAGTGATGGTGATGTTGATGATGACGATGATTATCCCCATTTTACAGATAAGGAAATGATATAGAATATTTTTATGGGACTATATACTTTTTATTTCTTCTTCTGAATATTGTTCAGAATGATTATTCATATCCCTTGACCATTCATCAACTGGAGAATGGCTCTTATTTTTTATAAATTTGAATCAATTCCTTATATATTTGAAAGATGAGGGCAGTTAGGTGGTGACCCTGGAGTCAGGAGGACCTAAGTTCAAATCTGATGATGTCATGAAGATTCATTCATGGAAACAGAAGTTTATAATGGCAATTCACTCCTTGATCATTGACATCAGAACCTACACTGATCCATGATGACTTAAGAGCAAAATCTTGAATAGATTATTGCCTTCCCAAATATTCATAATCTCCAGGCTATATTTAGAGATAGGTTTGTAAAGTATAGAGAACTGCCTTAGGAAATGTTTTAAAAGCCTGAGGAAATAGAGTGAAGCAAATATTACCCTTCGTGACCTTTCCATTACTAGAGTTGTGCTAAAGCTTTCAGAGATCCTACAAAAGATGAACTCATATCCTCACACTTTTATTCAATTATTTTTAGAAGTAACTATTTTGCTCCCCTGAATACTAATCTATGCTACATTATATATAGAAAAATAGAAGCTGGGAATGGACATGTCCTATGAAAGTGTTTTTCTGATGTAACTCATTGAAGAAGATGAGAACAAGGTGAAAGTACCGCACATTTTTACAGCATTTCAAAATTTGCAAAGCACTTTTTATATGTTTCCGAATTGGAACATCACAATAACTGTGAAGTATATGTTATTATTCCCATTTTACAAATAAGGAAACTAAGACTCAGATTGGTGTTACAACCAGTGTCTGACTCATGGTTATGTAGCTAATAAATGTCAGAAGCAAGTCAATGGCCTTTATTCTTTTCATTATGCCTTGTAATTTCATGAGAATTGTCCAAAGAAAATGAGTGGAAACTTCTTATGCTCTCTTCTGGTTTGTATATTAAAATGCTTTGGTTATTTGGAATTTATAAAGTTCATTTTTTAAAAGAAAGAAACTGGGTTCAAACAAAACAAAATACAATGCAATCATTCTTTTCTTCCTGACTTGCTCTAATTTCTTTTTTGATTATCCAGAAGTTTCCCCTCCCTAAATTCCTGTCAGAACCCTGAATGAGTCTGTTTTTTATACAAGGTGATTTTATTCCTCTTAATATAAGGCCTTCCTTTGCTTCCTCTTTTTCTCCCTATTGCCATCACCAGATTCTATCCAATCTTCATTAAATTCCTAGTCCATTTCTAATGTTCCTCCTTTCTTACTATAGAGCTCAAACAGCTTAACCCTATTACCTGATTGACTGAATCTTGATTGTTACTACTCTTTTCTTGATTATCTCTTTCTTGATGCTGATGTTTAGCTCTGATCTTGGTAACATGGAGAACAGAGGGGTTTCTTCCCTAAAAAGAATCTCTATGATGGTGAAAGTTGTGATTTATGCCCTCCCTCCCAACACTCCTTTTAAAAATGGTGTTATTCTCTGTTGTACTCTTCTGTCCATTTCCCAACAACTCATTGAAATTGGTCAGATTAGAGATGTTTTAATTATATGCCATAACTGTTTCATTTTTATGTTCTTTCCTTTGGATTTGCATTTTAGCACAGTTTTTGTTTTAATAGATTGGTGAAGTGATATTTCATACAGACTATTTGTGCCTAATCTGCTGTAGAGCCTTCCAAACTCATATTGGTCTGATCAGTCTCATTCAAACACACTATACATTGACCCCAACATAGTGATATTTTTGGTCCTCTTTGAACATGATTGACAATAACCAATGGAATGACTATATACATACACATATATGGAGAGGAGGGGGAGAGAAGACAGGGAGTTTAGAAAAGAAAGGAGAGAAAAAAGATAGGAAAGTATATTTCAATCACATTTTTTCTTTTTTAAATTTTCTTTTATTTTTTCCAATTACATGCAAAGATGGTTTTTATCATTCTGATTTTTGTAAACTTTTGATTTCCACATCATTCTACCAACTTCTATACTCTCCTCTTCCTCATGGCAGTGAGGAATAGGATAAAATTGTGATTCAAATATTTCGATATTAGCCATGTTTTGAAAGAAGAATCTGAACTAAAGGATAAAAAGTCATGAGAAAGAAAGAAAAAAAACATAAAACATGTTTTTAAAAATGAACACAGTATGTTTTGCTCTGCATTTGCAAACTTGTTCTCTGGATGTGATGGCATTTGCTATTACAAGTCTTTTGGAATTTTCCTTGATCACTGAACTGCTGAGAGGAGCTGTCCAACATAGTTGATCATCTCATAATGTTGTGGTTGATGTGTAAAATGTTCTCCAGCTTCTGTTCACTTCACTCAATATCAGTTCATACAATTCTTTCCATGCTTTTCTAATTTTTGGATGCTCATGATTTCTTATAGAATAATAGGGCTCCATAATATTCTAATAAAAAGCACATAATAAGCACATACTACATGTAAAATACTCTGTTAGGTGCTGAGGGTACCAAAAAACCATGTTCTATACATATATATATATATATATATATATATATATATATATATATGCATATATATATATATATATCAGCATATGCAAAAAAAAGTAAATCAATAAATATATGGTCGTAGAAGAGGAAACAAGATAAGTTACAATCTATATGTTCCTCTGCTTCTCTGGAGTGATTATATATTTACGAGAGTATGAAGTACCTTCCTGTATTAGTATTATCTTCTTGGACACAGTAACACTCTAATTTAGTTTATGTTTAAACCAGACTCTTTAAAACTAGAAATCAAAATGAAATGAAAGTCAACTCCAGTATAATGAAAATACCAGTATAATTGAGTCCAGGAGACCTACATTTAAATCTTACCTCAATCACTTCCTAACTGATCAAATCACTTAAGTTCTCTCGACTTCAGTAACCTTGTCTGTAAAATGAAGGAGTTGGCTTAATTTCCCCTTCCAAGGTTCCTTCTAGCACTAAATCTATAATATAAAAGTTTTAATAGGGAACTTGAAGGCAGACAGAGATGTTAAAAAGTAATAGGAGATACAGAATGGGACTGGACTAGAAGCTATAAAATATATGTTTGGGCTAATTTGAGGGAAGAAAACTATTTAGCTTAAAGAAAACTGAACAGAAGATCTAACCATCTCCATGTTGTTCCATCTGTGTTGCAAGTACAAATTCTATTCAGTTTCACAATTGTAATTCTCAACCTGGGGTTCTGATTGGTGAGTGTTCAAAGCTGACCTGGTCAAAGCTAACAATACTTTTCCCCAGCCATTTCCACGTCATGACATCATGTTTCCTCCCCTTTCCTATGTTTCTTCCCTTTCCCAATCTACTCTTTCATCTTCCCACTTAGAGACAAGAAGACCTGAGTTCAAATTTGACCTCCAACACTAGCTGTATGACTTTGGGCAAGTCATTTAATTTGTGTCTTGGTTTCCTCATCTGCAAAATGAGACCAATAATAGCTTTTATGTCTCAGGATTGTTGTGAGGAACAAATAAGTTAATATTTGTAACACATTTAGCACAATAACTTGGCATAAAATAGGTACCATATAAATTCTAACTATGATTAATAATATAAATCATTTTCATTCATTCACTCATTCATTCAATAAGAATCTGTGAGTTTTGCTCCAAATTATTAATATAATTCTTGTACTGGATATAGCTACTCAATGTTATGATAACATCATATCATTAATTAACTGTCCCTAGCCAGTTATGACACATGAATTTCTTTTTTGTAATGATATTTATATCATCATGTCCCACAACTCTCAGTCTGAAAGAATGTATTTGAGTAATTAGTCATGCTCCAGTGTAATATAAAAAGAATGGCCTCTCTCCATGTCTCAATCATTAAACATATTTTCCAAAGATTTGAAGAAAGGTAATTGGAGGAGGATACAAAGGAAATAATAAGAAATAATATCTTATATAATCCTCCCCTTTTCTTAGGTATGATCAGTCTCATTAGCCTCCTCTGAATTAACTAGGACCATCCATGTCTCTAACAATCTACATAATGTTAAGAGAAATAAAAAAGGAAACTTTTTAACTCTAAGAAACAAAAGTATAAGTTCCCATGAAAGATACACTTTCCTACTTTCTAAGGTTCCCAAGCTGAGTGTGAATTAACAATTGTTGAATATCATATAGAGGAGACTTTTATTAACAAACAAGCTGAACTAGTCAAAGATTCAAATCCAGTGATTTTTTTATGTCTGCAACTTTTAGGGCCATTAGTTTTCAGTCAGAGTTTTTAACCCAACAATTATTATCCTTAGCTTGGAAGAAAAAAAATGGAGGAAGTGAGGAAGTTTTACTTACCATAACTGGCTTTGCAGGGAGAAATGTAGATGGTATAAAAACAAGAGTAATCAATGAAAAATATTTTAAAAAGATAAAATAACGAAGTTTAAAAAGGACTGAACTACAACATTGAAGGTTTTCAGACACAGTCCATATGTCCATTCTTTGGATACATTAAAAAAATTACCTTTGACTATAGGTTGGAATAGATGACTGCTGCAGTCTCTTCCAATTTCAAATTCTATGATTTTGTGATCCTGTGATTATCCCCCAAAAGAAAGAATTAGGCTGTACCAAGAGACCCATAGATGGACTGAGATTTCCAGACCCTATTACAGGAATATAAAGAGCTTCAGGAGGAGTTAGTTTGGTTTGGAAGCTAAAAATACACTCTAGTTTTGACAATAGGAGAATATACTCCAATTATGATAGGAGAGAGCCTTCTGTTATTTAAAATGTGAAAGAAATTATTAATATTCAATTTCATTTAAACTGGAGATCTATAACAATTTTTTAAAGTAAATGAAGAATAAAGAAGCTAAATTGAAGATAGAATATATTTTGATGTCTCATCCCCCCCCCAAAAGTGTCCTTTTGTGAAAATGACATGATGAGAGGATGTTTGGAATGTATGGTGAAAGGATGTCTACTCATGCTCAGAAACCTAAGAAATTATATTATTTCCATTCCAATGTCAAATTTCTATGGTTGATATATAAAGTAAAAGCTGAAATGAGCCTCTCAGCAGAAGACTCCCCACAACAGGGGAATTGTAGCTAAAATTGTTTTGATTTTTATCAACTCCCTTTATGGATCTCAGACATATGTTGTGATACACTTGACATGCTCTACAAGAATTAATTACAGGAGGGAACTAGTTCATTGCCTGGTGCCTGGGTGCCTGAGGGAGGAGTCCAATTTCCTGTGTTTTTGCAGAGAGGTAGGTGGAAACTCCAGGTCTGGTGCTGAGGGTCAGGAGAAGCAAGTGCTTTGGAGAACAGAGGTACATGAACACATCTGGCCCTTCAGTTCTCAGTCTACAGCCTTTGAGGATTCCTTTTGACTTTTTTAACTCATTCCAAATTAATTCACACTTCTGCATGTTTGAATAAATAATCAAGCTCACAAAAGAAACACAGGAAATGAATGCTTTAATGCATAAGTGCTGACATTTATAGAAAACTTTATTACTTACCTAGTCTTCTCTCTTGATTGGCGGTTCAGTTCAACATTTCAATATACATTTAAATATCTCCTATATAGGAGGTCATGGCAACCCATTCAGGTTTCTTTGCCAGGAAAATCCCAAATGGGGTCACTGAAATGACTAAACAATGACTGTGTCAGAAGCTGAGTTAGGTACTAAAGAGGCAAAGGAGAGAATAAAACAGTTCTTTTCCTCAAGCTGCTTATATTCTACTGGGGGGAAAGTTGAGACAATAGAAAATATGCATATAGTAATTTTGTGAGAAATGGAAACACTCAATTCTCAGGTAAACCACGTTTTGGCTTCATGAAGACTTCTGTTCCCATCAACTCCCTTTCCCTTCTCCCATCACTCACCATCACCATAAGTATACTAAACACACCTTCTTTCCACAGCTCCAAAACTACTGAATAGTTATCAAGTACATGTTACAATCCAAGATCAGTTAGATATCTGTTGTAGTTTGGGCATTAAAAGACCTGGGTTCTATTACTGGATTTGGCACCTCTTAGCTTTGTGGCCCCGGACAAGTCTCTTTGTGTCTCAGTCTCTCCACCTAGGAAGTAAAGGAGAAAGGCTAAATAACTTGTTCAAGGACACACAGCTAGAAAGTGGCTGAGAAAAGTCACGCAACTCTATCCACTGACCCATGTTTCTTCTGGAACAGTTCAGTGTGGTTGTCAGAAAAGTGAATGTTTCCTAAGGTAACGTTAATTAAAATATATCTGGAATGGAGATCATGACATTTCCACTTTACTTATTCTTGCTATACTGTATCAGTCTCATTATTATTGTACTCTCAAGTTTAAGACCATATTCCCAATAGATCTAAAGGTATTTGAGGGAGAGTGTGTCAC
This sequence comes from Macrotis lagotis, assembly GCF_037893015.1. Lineage (NCBI taxonomy): Eukaryota > Metazoa > Chordata > Mammalia > Peramelemorphia > Peramelidae > Macrotis > Macrotis lagotis. Next base: position 659,611,857 of record NC_133666.1, read on the forward strand.
CAGATTTTTTAGATGGGAATGCTTTTACCAACGTCTTATATATTAATTAAAAAAACTTTCCTAAAAGCTAATTAAGTCTTGATGAGTAATTGTTTCATGTTAATGGGGTTAAATGCCAATTCAAATCTCTTGGGATTTTTTGATAAAATCTTGAGTAGTAAAAGTTAGCCACCCTCTGGAGACACAGTCTACCAATATGAAGGGTAGGGGAGTATTTCCATAAAGGATGCTACAGGGGGAAAAAAGTATGTTTTTTTATGGGAGTTGCATTAGATGATTTTCAAAATCCTTTCGAATTCCAGGAAATGATAAAGATGGCAGAGATTCTTTTTGATTGTTTTACAAATGAGAATATTGAAGCACAGACCAATTGATCAACAAATCATACAGTCAGCAAATTCCAGAGGGAGAATTTGATTCCAGAATTCTTCTGACTCATAGAATCATAGATTTTAGAATTAGAAAGGACTTAAAGAATTATTTTGGATAAGCAGTGTACAAGAGAATCTCATCAAAATTGTACACAACCAGTCATCATCCAGCCTTTGCTTGAACATAGGCAGTGAAGGGAATGACCCTAAAGGAAATGACCCATTCCATTTCTCATAACTTTCATGGTGACTTTTTTCCTATCATCAAGACTAAATTTATCTCTTTACAACCTCTACTTATTGCTACCAGTTTTTCCTCTGAGGTCAGACACAAAATAAGCTCCCAGATGGCAGTTTTTCAAATACTAACAGAGAATTATTCCCCCTGAATCTTCTCATAGAGGATAGTCATATTCTTCAGTCAATACTCATCTAGCATTAATTAGAGGTCCTTCATCATCCTGGTTGTGAAAGCTCTTTGATTTATCAATATCTTCCGTAATCTGTGGTTCCCAGAATTGAGCACAATAAACTTGGATGTGACACAAATGGGCAAAGGATATAATAGTACCCCAAAATTTGAAAGCCATGCCTCTTTTTTTTAGATTTTGCAAGGAAATGGGGTTAATTGGCTTGCCCAGGGCCACACAGCTAGGTAATTATTAAGTGTCTGAGGTCAGATTTGAACTCAGGTACTTCCAACTCCAGGAGCGGTGATCTATCCACTGTGCCACCTAGCCACCTATCTAACCCTCGCCGTTTCATGTCACCTGGAAATTTGATAAGCATGACATTGAAATGATTGTAAAAATATATATTCCATAGAACTGGACTTCGGTATGGATCCCTGAGGCATTCCACTAGAGTTCCAAATTCATTTTGAACCATTGAGGACTTTCATTTAAGTTCAGGCATTCAATCAGTTGCAAATCCTTTTGCCACTATAATCTACTCCCAATCTCTTAATGATTTACAAAATAATGACAGGAGATACATTATGAAAGGTTTTGTTAAAATTTAGACCAGTCAAATCTACAGATTCCTCTCATCTACAAGTGTAGAAACTGCTTAATAAGTAAGGCTAGTCTGATCTAAGTGCTCTTGACTAAATCCTATTGACTCTTTGTAAGTGCCACTTCCATTTCTAGATGTTCACTAGCTAGCTTGGTGAGAATCTTTTCTAGAAATTCCCCCAGGAATAAAGTCACATTGGTTTATAGTCTCTAGCTTCCACTGTAATCCCCCTTTTTGGTGGGAAGAGGAGGGCATGACGTTGACATTTGCTTATATCCAGTCGTATGCCCACCCTCCTTTGTTGTTCAGTCTCATCAGTCATGCCCTATTCTTCATGATCACATTTGGGGTTTTCTTGGCAGATATAGGAGTGGTTTGCCATTTCCTTCTCCAGATCATTTTACAGATGAGGCAACTCAGACAAACAGAGTTAAATCATTTTCCCAGAGTCATACAACTTGGGCCTGAGGCCAGATTTGAACTCACAAAGATGAACTCTAGGCCTGGCACTCTAATCACTGAACCCCCTAACTGCTTACCTCCTGACTCTGTACAAACTCAAAGATCAGCATGTCATTACATCATATTCTTTATTTACATATGACTTAACATCATAAGGATAACTCTATCACTAGTGGGAGATACACTTGAAGGAATGGATTCATGATTACACAGGGTCTTGGAAACCAGGGAGAGAAGTTTCGACTTTTTGTAGAATGAAAGGAGTGAACGATCATTGCTGAATAGGGTGGTAACAAGATGAAAGCAATATGTAAAGGGAGGCTTCTGAAATCACTAGGCAGGACAGGAAGGAGGAATGAGATAAGTAACACATAGCCCGGAGCTTCCTGCTGCACTAATAAATGTGGGGATGCTGTGTGATTTCTTTCTCCAATTATTATCCTAATTACCTATGTTCGCTCCATTGAGCCCTTAATGTTTTCCACCACTCACATCAGAGTCTGGGAGCTCAAAGGGCCATGAATAACAGCTCTTTGTGTATGTCCCAGGGTTTGGCAGGAGACAGACCAAAGAACTGCATGGGAGGGTGGAAAGAAATCTAAAACTCCTTGCTTTATTTTTAACTTGACCATTGGTCTGAAATCCATTGAGCTAGAAAAGTATAGAAGAGAGAACACTGGATTAGAAGGCAGAAGACTTGGGTTCTAATTTTCAGTCTATTATCTATTCACAGCATGACCTTGAGCAAATATCTCAACCTCCTTGGCCTTAGTTTCCCCATTGAAGAAAAGGATGGAGTTGGACTTTACCTACTGGAAGGTCCTTTCAGTCTATAAATATTATGATCCTTTTAGCCACATATCAGACCCTATTCTTGATCGTGGCTATTATACAGTCTTTTCCAGGGGGAATTCAGCAGCATTCATTAAATACTTGCTGTGTTCCAAGTGCTATATCAGATACTGAAGATGTCTAAAGCAAGAATGAAACATTTTTTGTCTTTAAGGAGTTTATTATATAGCCTGTGGAGAGGAGGGGTCAGCACAGAAATAGAAAGAAAAGAAATGAACTATTATGTATATGTGATGTGGTTATACATGCATAACTTACATCAGATTATTTGCTAACCTAGGGTAAGGGGAAGAGATGGTTTGAAGGAAGAAAATTGCAAAAATCAATAAGGAAAGTTATCCTTACATACAATTGGAAAAATAAATAAATAAAATTTGTCGTGTTTTGTTTTGGTTTTTGCAATGCAATGGGGCTAAGTGACTTGCCCAAGGTCACACAGCTAGGTAATTATTAAGTGCCTGAGTTCAGATTTGAATGCAGGTCTTCCTGACTCCAAGACCAGTGCTCTATCCACTGCAGACCTAGCTGCCCCAATAATCTTTTTTTGAATTAAAAAAAAATAAATATACAAACAAATTATTTTTAGAGAAAGCCAAGGGAATCAGGAAGATAATGAGCATTTATTGAACAACAGGTACAGTACCAAATGCACAACAAATATGTCATTTGATCTCTCAACAAGCTGGGGTGGGGGGGAGTAGTTATTATTATTATTATTATTATTATTATTATTATTATTATCATCATCATCATCATCATTTTATAGATGAGGAAACTGTGGCAGGCAAAGGGGAAGTGATTTGTCCTGGATCACACAGCTGTTAAGTATCTGAACTCAGGACTTCCTGACTCTAGATCCAGCCTTCTACCTACTCTGCCATCCAGCTCAACAGGCACATGATAGGAAGTGGAGGTTGAGCTTAACATTGAAGGGAGCTGAGGTTTCCAAGAGACAAAGGAAAGGAAGATATCCTTTTCAAAATACAATATCACCTGCATGTGCAAAAGCAAAAAGAGAATAGCTGTAATATGACATACCTTGCTCACTTTGACTAGAAATTGGAGTACATGACTGGGAGTTATACGTGATTGGCCTAGAAAGGGAAGCTGAAGACAAATTGGGAAAATCTTTAAATGTCAAAGAATGGAATGTATATCTTAAACTTAGAGGCAATAGAGAGTTTCTTATGACCAGAGCAGTCAGACAGAAAGCACCTAATAAGCACAAATATATATCATACAATCTGTTAAGAAATTGGGGTGTCAAGAAAGGCAAAAATGAGCCCCACCATCGGGCTTATATTCTAATAAGGGTAGTGATGTGTATCATACAAGATCTAAACAGGGTCAAAGGGAAGTGGTTGTTCTTTGTTTTCCAAGAGGATATATGACATCATGAGATGATGCCTTTTTTGTTAGTTCATTTTGTTTTTGTTTTTGTAAGGCAATGTGTTTAAGTGACTTGCCCAAGGTCACACAGCAAGGTAATTATTAAGTGTCTGAACTAGGATTTGAACTCAGTTCCTCCTGATTCCAAGCCCAATATTCTAACCACTGCACCACCTAGCTGACCTTGAAGTAATGTCTTGATTCATGCATGAACTGGATATAACCAATGGGAGAGGATCTCAAAGGAAGGGGACAAGTGAAAAGATCTATAGAAGATGAGATATAATTGAGTCCTGAAGGAAGTCTCAGGAGGTGGATATAGTAGATATACTATTCCAAGTATGGGAGCAAGTCAGTGAAAGGATATAGATACAGGAAGTGCTGTCTCTTGACAGCTTGAGGAACTGCAAAGTCAGTCACTTAGTTGTCAAGTATATGGAAGGAAGGAAGATGAAGACTGGAAAACTAGAGAGTGGCTAGCTAATGAAGGGTTTTAAAAAGAAACAAAGGGGGGCAGCTAGGTGGCACAGGGGATAAAGCACCGGCCCTGGAGTCAGGAGTACCCGAGTTCAAATCCAGCCTCAGATACTTAATAATTACCTAGCTGTGGGGCCTTGGGCAAGCCACTTAACCCCATTGCCTTGCAAAAACATCAAAAGAAACAAAGGTTTTTATAGTTGATGCTGGAGGTAACAGGGAGCCACTGAATTTCACTGAGTTTTTTTGAGGGTAAGTGAAGGGGAAAGAAGGAAAGGAAATGTGGTCAGATCTGTGCTTTAGGAAGATCAATTTGTTAGCAGAGGATGGACTGGAATGGGAGAAATTTTAGGGATACCAATTAGCAGACTAGAGCAACAATTCAGGTATATATCTTTAGGTATGGATGACATCATAGATGGGCAGAACAACCATTCATCATCACCTTGGAAAGGGTCATTCAGTGTCTGTTACATGTTGGAACAAATGGGAGCGGATGGACCACTGACCACACAAGGGAGAGCTTGAATACTATTTGAAAACTGGCCAAGCGTGGGTTCTCTTTCTCTAATAATGAAGGCAGCATTAAGATATTGGCATGTCTGCAGCATCCATCTAAAAGGGAAGAATAACAAATAAAACAGGATCTAAGTCACTACAGAGAAATTAATTTCTGGCTGCCATAACACACTGATATGCTGCCGGTCCAGAGAAAGGCTCATTAAGGATGACTGGCAACCAACACTTGACCCGCCAGAGGAAAAAAATGAAAGAAAAAAAGAAATATCTTTTGAAAAGAAGAAAAAAAAAGACAAATGTTTAGACATTGAGAATTAATATTAATTTGAATCTATAAAGGTTAGAGTAGCTTTTATGTGAAATCTGAGTATGGGGGGAGCACTAAAGGTGGTGGGGAAGTAGTTGGGATTCCTCCTCTGAAAAGAGCTGGGGAGTTTTAGGGGATTTCAAGCTCAATAGACATCAATAGGGCTTTATAATGTTTGTCCTTCATTCCCAAGAGGATCATGGCAATAGGGATGTGATGCTATAACGAGCACATGAATTTAATTTGAGTGAGGGTGTACTATGCTAAGTCACCAGCCTCACTTTCTCTTCCAGAACCATTGGGATCCAGTGACCAGAATTAATCTAGTGGCCAGAATGAATCATTATGACTGGAGATTGTCCTGGATTCTAGGCAATCAGGGTTAAGTGACTCATCCAAGGTCACACAGCTAGTTGTGAAGTGTCTGAGTTGGGATTTGAACTCCTGTCCTCCTGACTCTAAGGCCAGTGCTTTATCCATTGCACCACCTAGCTCCCTCATAATAGGGTGTTAAGACAATCAAGAAAGAATGAAGACTAAGGATGGATTAGAGGAGAAACAATCTCTAGAACTAGGGAAAACTAAATAGCCAGCAGATAATTGGATATGGAGTTAGGAAGATGTGAGTCCAAATCTGACTTCAGATGCTTACTACCTGTGTGACCAGAGGCCAGGCTTTCAACTTTTGCTTCATCATTTGTAAACTGAGGAACAAAATAGACCTATCTCAATGGTTGTGGTGAGGATCAAATACAATAATATTTTTAAAGCAGTTTGCAAATCTCAAAGCACTCATTGTTACCCATTTGCTTCAGTCATAGTTGACTCTTTGTGAGTTCCTTTGGGATTTTCTTGGCAGGGTTATCAGAGTGGCCTGTCCTTTCCTGATCCATCTCATTATACATATGAGAAAACTGAGATAGAGGGTGAATTGAATTGCCTCAGGTTAGACAATTAGTGTCTGAGATCAAATTTGAACTCAGAAAGATGAGTCTTCCTGATTCCAGACCCAGCATTCTATCTTCCAAACCACCTAGAAGCTCCTAAATACAACCCTTCATGGAGTTGGGAAGTCCTGAATTTAAATGTAGCCTTGGGAACTTCATTGTCTAACTTGGAACAAGTAACTTAGCCTCTGTCTGCCTCAGTTTCTTCAGCTATAAAATGGTTATATAAATAACATCCCCTATCTCCCATGATTGTTGTGAGGATGAAAGGAGACGAAATGAGAATAAACTACTTAGCCTGGTTTCTAACATGAAGTAAACAAATTATAGCAAGGTTATATATCAACTTTATTATAAAGTAACTACTTTATAACAATGTTTTATAATATTTTATACAATGGGATCTTTATAATATTATAAAATAATAACATAGTACTATATGATAATAATGTGGCAGTATAGAATGGCGTAGATAGACAGTAGGGTGGTATGTATAGTATAATAGTATATGTATTATAGTATATAGTAGTATAAATAGCAGCAAATAGTAAACAGCATATATAATAACTATATACTAGTAATACAGCAGTATATAATAGTATAGATTTATAACATAGTTTACATCATATATAGTATGGAATTATAATGAATAGTAGCCACATATGATAGCTGTATATTTCTATCATACAGGTATTATATGTGGTTACTATTCATTATAATTCCATACAGTGTAGGAGTACATATAGTATAGTATAGTATAATAGACTATATATTAGTAATATATAGTAGTCATAGTATAATAGTAGCAAATAGTAGCCACTACTTAAAATATTAGCTATTATTAACAGCTGAGGAGGTGACAATTAGATTGTACTCTGTCTTGGTCAGATTACACCTAGAAATTGTTTTCAGAACTGAATGTCATATTTTACGGTGACATTGATAAGCTGTAGATGTTGCAGATGAGAGCAAGTAGCATGTTGAAGCACCTTGAATTCATACCATATGAGGATCAGTTGAAAGAAATGGGGTTGATTCATCTGGAGAGAAGACTAGGAGGAAATATGGTAGCTTTTTAAAAAATGTTCAAAGGATAGTCATATGAAAGAAGGATTCAGCTTGTACAATTTGACCTCAGAGGGGAGGCAGCACTGGAACCAACAGACAGAATTTGAAAAGAAGAAATTTGTTAAAAATGTCAGTGATAAGGGGCATCTAGGTGGCGCAGTGGATACAGCACTAGCCCTGGAGTCAGTTCAAATCCAGACTCAGACACTTAATAATTGCCTAACTGTGTGACCTTGAGCAAGTCACTTAACCCCATTGACTTAAATATTTTTTTAAATGACAATGATGAGAATGTAGAAGAGGTAACTTCAGGAAATCAAAGGTATGTTGAGGGGCTCTCTTCAGCTGGATATTCTTGGTTCGCTTGGCTAGAGGTTAAGATGAAGTTGCAGAGACCTCTTCGACCTTGAAAGCTTTGTGATTCTAGGAGAGAGGCAAAGTATGACCAGGATGGTGGCATTACAACTTCTTTTTGGACTCCATGAACAATGGTCCAAATTAATCTAGCCACAAGCATTTATTAAGCACCTACTATGTATGCCAGAAACTATGCGCATTGACTAGAGAGGTAAATAAAATATAGTCCTTGCACTCAAAGAGTTTATATTCTCTTATGGGGGAGGGGAGAGACAATATATCTAAATATAAGTATGTAGACAACATATCTAAATATATGCATGTAGACAAAATGAATACTTGGTAGTTTGGGGGGGGGGGGAGGCAGTAGCTGCTGAGAGGTATCAGGAAAGGCTGAATAGAGAAGAAATCATTTGAGTTGAGCTCTGGCAAAGCAGGAATTCTAAAAACCAGGCAGTTGAATTTCTCCTTTCCTGTGCTTTATTACAAAGCTTCCTTGGGGAAGAAAGCAAGTTTTCAAGAGGAGGAAAAGGTCATTTATGCAGAAACACAGCAGGCTAATTGCTCTCCTCTTATTACTTTTGCTTCAACTGTTAGTCCCCTTTCTTTGAAGCCCCAGCACTTAGCAAAAAGTGCATGCACACACATATATGTATATGGTATTTATAACATAATATATTATATGTGTGTATACATGCATGTATATCATATATAATATATCTATGCATATGTACATGTTTGTGCACAATACTCATGTTTACATGCCCATGTGTATATGATATGTGCATGCATTAACATATGTGCATAAGAATATGTGATCTAGACATGTGTGTATATAGCATGAATACATATTCACGTGTATATATGTGTGAATACATTTATATAATATATAGTTGGTGTTTAATAAATGCTTATTGGCTGGCTAATGATTAAATGTTGATTGTTTCTCCAAAATTCATGTCTACTGGTAGAAGCAATAAAACCTCCGAATGTTCCTAATTGGCTATCCTAGACACTTGCTAATGGGTCCCATTCAGAATGTCTTTTCTTTCCGAATAAGTGATTTTTCCTATTCCCTGAAAGAGTCTTCATTGTCTGGGACTTAGTTCAAGAGAAAAGTGACAGAAGTGAGCTAACTGTGGTGATTGCAACTCAATTCAACTAATATAGATAGAAGCCTTTTAGTATCATAGATTTGGAATTAGAAGAGATGTTAGGTATCACATCATCCAACCCCATTGCATTTGCAGGTTAAGAAACTGAGGCATGGCCAGAAAGTAGTAGAGTCAGAGCTTGATCTAAGCCTAGGGAGTATTCCACTTCACCATCCTTGATCTCTTATGTACCAGGCTCTTTACTGGGATATCTTTGGAAACATGAGAAGAGATTCTCCTCACAAAAAGTTTGGCACCTAAATTTGGTATGATAGAAGAAATAATATAATTAAAGAAAAGGGAAGATGTGAGAAATTTAAAGAGAAGATCTTGGGTCCATAAATGTGGAAGACACCCTAGAGGGCATCTTATTCAACCATCATTTTTCCTTATCAAGAAACTGAGACCCAGAGTGATGAGATGATTGGTCCAAGATCATGTAAGTGGGAGGTAACTTAGGTGTAATTTTAGCACAGGTCCTTGACTCCAGTACTAGTCTTGGAGCCAGGACCTGAGTTCAAATTTAGCCTCAGAGACTTGATACTTACTAGCTGTGTGTGACTTTGAGCAAGACACTCAACCTTGAATTCTTTGCATCCAGAGTCATCTCCAGTCATCCTGATTCATATCTGACCACTGGAGGAGAAAGTGATGCTGGGTGAACACACACACACACACACACACACACACACACACACACACACACACACATACACACACACATACACACAAACACAAAATAAATATTATATATGTACACATATCTACATATAAATGTGTATTCATGTGCATATATATACATATATCTATGAATAGGTATAGTTATATATTTATATATGTGTTGTATATGTTATATATTTTTGTAAAACAATATAAAGATCAATATCTCTGCATAAATGGTCTGAATGTTCCTATCTGGGTCTAGGAACTTTTTCTCTGATTCTAAATCTAATAGTATTTCTCCTGTGGTGCTTTCATAGCTTCTGTAGGGTGAATTCTTAAAATGAGAATTATATGGACAGGGACACAAGAGATACAAAATTGAATAAACTGTTTTCAAAACAATTTATTTCTCCCCCAATTACATATAAAACCATTTTTGCATTTTTTATTTAATTACATAAGCTTTTAAAGGCATGGTTTGTTAAGGAGAGAGAGGGAGAGAGAGAGAGAGAGAGAGAGAGAGAGATGATGGGACACCAAGGCTAAATCTGACTCCTTGCAATTTCACAATAGAAGTCTTAGTTCTGCCCTCTGGGACCAAACAAAATAAATATAATCTTTTTTCATATGACAATCTTTTGAATTGTTATTGATGTTATTTAGTCATTTCATTTGTGTCCAACAATAATGAATGCTCCATCAGCCCTTCCTTGAAGATATTTCAATAATCAGTTCCCCAGGACAACCATTTAACACTATAAATGTCAGATGAGTTGCCAATCTGCATTAGTGAAGGCAGTTTTCTATGTTAGGAGTTCCCTACACTGAATCTTAACAACAAGAACAGCAAAAAGCATCACTGGGGTATTTTTTTCCTCCCTTCCCCTTCCTTTTCTTTCCTTTGTGAAAATAATCAAGAACTGTGGATGCAAGTTTAGGATTGGGTATGTGACTCTGGGTAAGTTGCTCTCCCTCTCTGAGGCACTGTGTACCTCAGCTTCTTCCTCTTAATAATGAATGACTTGAAACATAGGTGATCATTCAGGTTACTCCCAAAATAATGGATTTAGATCTGAAAGGGTCATCAGAAACCCAACTTACCCATTTTACAGATGAGGAAACAAGCCTAGGGTGAACAAAATATGTAGACAATTAGCAGCAGAAATGGAATTTGAAGCAGATCCTCTTTCTCCAGGACCCATGATCTATGGCAGAGCCTTCTCACAACTCAGAGATCCCAAAGGACTATGGCTTACTCTAGCATAAATTGAAATGTGCTAATCCTTCATGTTTTTGGAGCCCCCAAGGGGCCCAACAAGCCTAAGGGGAATTGAACAATAATTGCAATGGACACCAGATTCACCCACCCATTTATCTTCCTTAAAATGACTCTAGGAGGGAAGCTTATTTTGCCTGGGAAATTAAATTGATAGCCATATGGGAACATTTGTCTAATTCACTTAGAAAGGCCTCTCATTAACCATGATGGTGGGATCAATACTTACCCAGCAGTGGGATTTACATTCTAGGGCATTCCTTTTTAACTCGTTGAATGCTTAGCAGTGGTAGGGGAATCAAACCCCCAAAAATCAACTCTGTGGAGGCTAGTTAGGGACTTCCATGACCTGGGTATGTCAAGACTGAGCTGTGTGATCTTAGAGATGAGAACCTGTTACTAATTGGGGCTGATTTCTTTGCTGTCTCTCTCTGTTCTCTGAGACCAGAAATTTCAGGAGTCCTATACCCTCACAGGAGGAGGGGAGACTCAAAGAAAGCAGCCGGCCCCCCTAAGAGCTTGTAGAACACTATGAAACTGCAGCAAACTCGCTAAATTAAAATGAGAAAAAATGAAATATGTGAAGAACAATGATAAATGACAAAATTAAATTCTGCACAATAGTGAAGGTTAATAGCTTCAGAACTGGTCTATTTTTACCATCTTACAGATGAGGAAATAGAGGTCAGGTAATTAAGATTTAGAACTGAAAGAAAATGCAGATAGCTCCTGTCCAATACTTTAATTTTACAGGTGAGGAAATCACATATAGTCACACAGGTAGTAAGTAGCAAG